>NW_024412376.1:103012023-103129523 GCF_014898765.1 Herpailurus yagouaroundi
ATATACAATTATATATATATATATCAGAGCTCTAGCTACAAATTATATGCTATATATATAGTGTATATATATAATATATAATATATAATATATAATATATAATATACTATATATATTAATTTAACCAGGCTTTCAAGCAGAATATTGGTTAAAAATCCCAGAAATGTTATACCAGTTTCAGAATTAGTTAACTCCTTAGAAAGTGAAAAGCCTTCCTTGCTTTTAATAAAAACTGCAACATTTCTACCTGGTTACTTTTAACAAATGTTTTTTGTGTTTTTTTTTTTATATCAAATTTTTGCCTACACCTGGACACCCTAAGCAGAAATATAGGATGTTCTTTTTTTTTATTCTGTGAATAATACAAATATTTTTCCTGTTTCAAATCTACTCAACCTGGGAAAAGGTAAAACATTATGGGAGTGTGTGGCTGTGCTTTCTAGTTAGTTTGCACCTTTCCTGAATTTTCCTTGACTTTGTAAACTCTTGAGTTCCAATGACAATCACTGCCTACAGTATTCAATTTTCCTAGAAATCCTGAGTGCACATGAGTTATGAATAAGAAATATTAACATGAAATTATTTTAATTTACTTAATAGGAAATAAACTGTCTCCAATGTGCCCGTGGGTAATTTGGCTATGATCTCTATCAGCAAACCCCTTGACCTACCTAATCTGCTATTTTGTTTCTCTCTGGGTTTGCATTGGGATCTTGTGTTTTAGATGAATGTCGGCTTCCCCCCCAGCCCCCCGCCCCAGTTGACTCTAATTCCTTCTCTATCAGCCCTGAAAACATCTTGTTGGGGGTCAGTAGCTCATTCCTTTTCCAAAACTTCACTCTAATACCCTTAGAATGTACATGACTCATGGGAAAGCCAGGAAAATCGCTTCCAACACTTTTACACTGATTCTGGCCCAGCCTACAGTTTCCTCATGCTATGATCCTTTTGCTTTTTTGCTTTCAAAATCCACAGACTGCAAAACAGCTCCCACCCATTGAAATGACTTTCCTCGCAGATCACCAAAATCTACTCTAATCTTTCCATGTGGGGGAGGTGACTTGATTCCTTTCAGTGTTGGAAACCACCTCTCATTTCCCCCATCCACCAGCGGACTTTGCGGACTTTGCGGCCTTTTCAAGATTTTGCTCCAATGCCACAGATCAAGTCCAACCTTCTGTGACATATTCTTGATTTATGGTTGTGGGTTTTCCAAATGATGTTGAGTGTTCAACCCGAATATTTTAAATGAAAACTTGAGACATTTTTTTTTTTTTTTTCAACAGAGCCATAGTCGTGAATCTCTCATGTCTGCTCTCCTGGGTCAGTTTGTCTTACTGGACACAGAGACCTCCTAAAAGCCCACACGGTGTGGGGGGTGAGGGGGGGGGTCTCCACATGATGGTGTGATGCTGCTTTGACACTGCAGCTGGCCAAGTGGTCACTGGTTGATTTACCCAGCAGGAGATTTTGCAAAACTTAATTTGATGAGAGTAAAATAAAACTATGCCTCCCCCCCACCCCCGGAAGCTGTAGTAAAAATGAAGCAATAAATAATTTTGATTATTTTGATTAATTTTGATTAACTAACCCTAAAGAGACAATAGAAGAAACATAAGGTCATTCATTGGTAAGGGTAGTTGCTGGAACCCTACTGAAGCAAATGCCGGTATTGTTCTCAAGGTCAAAGACTAAAAGGCAGTGAAGTTAAACTTGGCTTGTTTCTCCTATGGCATGTGCTGAATGTGGAAATTCAGGGAAGTTTAATCTCTTTTATACACAGATTGAATTATATGGTCATGAGTTTCTGCATTACTAACTAGCTTTAATCCAATGAGAAATAACTTGATAGAGGAGGAATACAGTGCCTGAAACAACCAGAAAACCTGAACAAATTTTTATTCTATGTTGTGGCTGTAAAGAACACTGCAGTATTAAGCAGAATGAGATAAGAATTTTTACCTCTTTCCTTTCTGCTGCTCGATTTGCTACTGAGCCTTCTCTCACTCATAAATGCTGAATAATCTGTGAAGGAATTAGAATGTAAATCAGGCTTATGTAACTGTACCTGTAAGTGCTAAACTTGTTCGAGACTAGATGCAGTTGAGTATTAAGGGGTTTGTTTTTTTCAAAATCTTTTTCCTGATTAAAAGATCAACTCATCCACACACATCCACACACACACACACACACACACATATTGTTAAATTGGTTATTAGATAAATATTCAGGTATGTAATTATTAGATTGTTGTGTATGAGCAAAGAAATGGGAGAAATTGAAAGCACTGAGGTAGTTTCAATGAACTCATAATATTTTATGTATTTTATTACTTAAAATATGTCTCTGAAGGAAGAGAAAGATGAACGAATAAAGTATTGGGGGCACAGCTTCACCTGAAAACCTCATGTGAATTTAGTGCTTTACTGTGTATTTACATCTGTATAATGTCTTATACCTACAGTATCCTTTTAAGAGGAAGAAAAATAATGCCAGTTTTTCTTCCCCAAATCTTTGAGTAACATTAGTTTTCCAGAGAAACATGTTCCGTTTTTATCCAGTAGTTTTGAGTACCGCTGAGCCCACGGGAGTTGCCCTAATTCAAAGGGTCAAAGCTCTGTCAGAACAGTGGACACACCAGGGTACCTATATAAAAATGCCAACTCCTGTGCCTCGCCAAAGTCCAATTAAATCTGAGTCTCTGGGAAAGATTCTTAGCATTGATATTTTTAAAAATCTCCCCAGGTGAATCTAGAATTTGCCCAAGGGTAAGAACCAATGCTATAGGTGGAGGCTTACTACAGCTTGAGGACCAGGGAGGAGGTTATATTAGATATGATCTGTCGTTATACCTTTCTGCACATCAACCTCTCTTTGAACTTTTTTCCCTCATCACTGGGACCCTAGAGTAGCGAACTGATTGCCACGAAGTAGAAACACGGTCTGCAATGAAATCCACGCCTAGTGTGTATAGCCCAATGGGATCCAGCATTCAAGTCACTAATTCTACAGCAGAGAAATAGAACTACTAATTCTAAACACTTTGGGCATGGGTTTTTTTCTCCCTCATGGTAACTTCCTACATCTGAAGAAAATTTTAACGTGATAAATTCCAAATTGTTGAATTTTGAATGTATTTAATAATTATAATTTTTATCAGTTTGACTTTTTAAAACCCCACCAAATTCTCCTGCAATATTTTCAGTATTTGCTGAAGGATGACATCCCCCTTGCCTTAATCATGTGCCAGATTACTCGTAAACCTGGACCATATGCCACTGCAATTTGCTGATGGGCCCAAGCTGTTTTGGTAGATAAAAAATCCAAGGGGATTAGAATGGCTCAATCCTCACTGTGAACAGAGCAACGGCATTAGGGCAGCTCTGTGCTTTCCGCTCTCTCCTTGTCCATGCATTACCTAGTAGTTTCTCTTCGTTCAGGTCACTGGTAACCCCAAACCAGAGATCGCATCAATGCCTGCAAAAGATGTATATTTCACCCTGAGAAGGCTTTCTGTAGCTACGTCGACAGAAACCAAGTTTCAGAGACCCGGATCATGCAAGCAAGGGAGTAAAAATCATTATGTGCAAAAGTAGGAAATATTTCCTCACTTTTGGCTTTAGGATGGTCCTGGGGGGTGGTAAATACTCTAAAATTGATGAGTAACAAAGCATCTTTCTCCTTTATTTGGCTCCTGGTTTCTGCTCGTACAGTTAATGGTGATATTCTCTGTCATTAATATTTGAATGACTACAAGTTTTTCTGTTTATAATAAAGTGAACCTCTATGAACTCACTTCAGAACTCCTCTGAATCTTGAAATCAGAATCAGATGGCTGATTAAATTGTTAAAATTCAAAATGACCTTTGGGAAAATATAATTTTCTGGAAGACAATTTCCCACACTCCCCTTATCCTTTCTTTGCAGGTGAAACTTTCCTCAAATAAGGAGGTCATTGTGATTTATTTCTTGTGTCTTGAAATCCATTTTCTTTTTCTTTTTCTTTTTTTTTTTTTTTTTTATTTTTGGGACAGAGAGAGACAGAGCATGAACGGGGGAGGGGCAGAGAGAGAGACACAGAATCAGAAACAGGCTCCAGGCTCTGAGCCATCAGCCCAGAGCCTGATGCGGGGCTCGAACTCACGGACCGCGAGATTGTGACCTGGCTGAAGTCGGACGCTTAACCGACTGCGCCACCCAGGCGCCCCTTGAAATCCATTTTCTTGATAGCAGCCCTTGTTTTAAACCTCTGACATGGTGTGCTTAAAGATAAAGCAGTAAAGCATTTGGTTTGAAGTATACTGCTAAGAGTGCTTTAAAACAGTAGGAAAATGCTGGTTATTCAGATTTCTAAGTTACCATTAAATAATTTGCATACTAAATAGTTAATAGTCCCAGTAGTGGGGAGTTTTTTTCATTAATCACACATTAATTAATTAGTTCATTGATTTACTAACTTCTTACATTGTCTCTTAATCAAGTTTCTTTTAGTTAAAAGTGACACAAACATAACTCTACCATAAGAAACAAAGGAACTTTTATTATTATTATTATTATTATTATTATTACTATTGCTGTACAAGCAAGACTCAGGTACAAGATTGCAGGATTCCAGCAATGTAACCAAGACTCCCTTTCTCTTGATCTCTTGCTGTTGGGGGGAAAACCACACGTAATAACACTTCTGACATCAGAGGTGTGGGTTGTGGGTTTATTCCCAAACTGCCCAGTTCTCCAACACCAGCTGAGTGTTCACAATTCAATTCAATTCTGACACAATCTCCCTGGAGATAGCATCAGATTCCAGAAGTTAAGGGCTCAATCCCACAAGACTGTCCCCCCTTCAGATACCAGTCACAAGCCCCAGGTTGTCGCCTATATTTCTGACTGCCTAGCTATAAATCAGGGTTCCCACAACCCCCTCTTTGGGTTCAATAAATTTGTTAGAAAAACTCATCAAACTCAAGGAAACATTCACTGATGGTTACTGGATTATTATATAATAAAGAATATGATAAAGGATAAAAATGAACATTCAGATGAAGAGATACACAGGCAGAGGTCCGGAAGGGACCCACGTACGTACAGAAGCTTCTATCCTTATGGAGTTGGGATGAGCCACCCTCCTGGCAGGTGGATGTGTTCACCAAACTGGAAGCTCTCTGAACCTTGTGCTTTAGAGATTACAGGAAGTTACACGGGTTTTAAGAGTTCTGTGTGAGGAATCAGGATCAAAGACTAAATATCAGCAGGAACAAGAGGCAGAGACTAATATATGTATCTTCATGCAGAAGGAGGACACAAAGATAGTGCCCACCTTTCTAAGGTCTCTGGAGAGGATTACAGAGGGTGTTTAAAAGTATGTTGAACTAGCAGCCTGCCCCTCAGGCCACAGCTCTGAAGATAAACTAATAGGCCTTTCTCACAGAAAGACTGGTTTGAGCTGGTTGCTTCTGTACTGGGCCCTGGGGTAGAGTCAGGGTGAGTCTGCATGAACTATTTAGGAACTGTTTCCCAGGGCACTATAGCCTTGTGGGTCTTGTATATGCAAGCTCCATTGACATTCAAAGCTAGATGTTTTGGGATGTGTTCTCTCAGCACAGGTCTTAAAAGTTGGGTACCAAATGTGGGTAAAGCACTTCTTCTCTGAGGAAGCTGGGGGTTATGAGTTCCCACCTGATGGTGGATCACTGCACTGGGGCTGCGGTTTCGGATGAGATTGTGTCTCAGGCTCTCCTACCCATTTTGATGCAGGTTTTTCTCATTCATCTGATATGTATTGTCTGGAGGGAATTTAGGTTTCTCGTGTTTTCCAAATTATCACTTTATCTGCTATGTTTCCATTTTCTCTAGTTATGGAACAGGCTGTAACATAAGGAGAGGTGCAACACCATTGAGGAAGGAACTATATATATTTCTTATTATTTCACACCTGTCTTTGTTGGTCTCATTCTCTCCTACTCTATGTAAACTTTTCCATGTGGCAGGTGATATGTTTATACATAGCCTCAAGTTCATATCCTCCCAATTCAGGGAACTCACAGGAATAAAAAAGTTCCCAAAAGCTTCTGCATGAAAAAATCTAGGGATGGTGGCCCCTGTATGTATACCTGAACTGGTGACCATGACCATTGGATTGATACTGTGAGTAGTCAGGTCAGAGTCATATACCTCACTTTGTACCCAGGTTCCAATAAATGAGTTTTTACTTGGTCTCTTGTCTTTTCCACACTGGTATGGAAGGCAAGGTGTTATGGTAAATGTGCACATAATTAATGTGACCGCTGTGAGATGAGGATTTCAAGTTACTTTCCTAGTGATTTTTGGAATACTCCAAGCTAGTGAAACATATTTTTTAAATTATTATGCTTCTACTGCTGAACTCCATCCCTGAACTGGCCTACAAAGTGAATCCATTTCTAAATTTTTTTTTTGTTCTGAGATCAATTATATCATAAAACCCACAAAAAAATCTCTGCCACATGGAAAATATGTTAAGATAGATTGATTTATAGTGGTCAGAAAATAAAACAACAGAATTTATGATAAATGCCCTGAGTTATAAGAAATGTCTTTCAGCTATCAACTTAAAAAATGTCAAAGTCCCTTTGTGTCAAATGGAAGCTTAGTAATACCAAACTTGTATAAAGATGTATTTACTAGGTTCTGATAGTTAAATAAATAACCACTTAAAAAATTCTTAAAATCTTCAGATCTTAAATAATTCCTATAAAGAGAGTATAAGATGTGGGAAGTGTGAAACCAAAAATGTTTTCACTCATTAGAGATGACCTTATATAATTTCACCACTTCTGAGTTATCAGGGCATCTGTAACTTGTGAAAATGATTTTCATATTTTATTCCCAAATATTATGTATTTTCCATTTATTTTGGAAAACATGTAAACATACAAATGCACATATTGAGGGACATAGCTTCCATATTTAGTTACACCAAGTTGTTAGAATATGAATTAAAAAAATCTATTTGATAAGGCATCCCAACAAAAGCATAACTAAGTATAGCAAAATTCTGTGTCCTTGTTCCTTCACAGAAAAGGTCACCTTTTCAGAGGTGCAACAAACTGGAGCATTGGGATTAGAGAAACGTCAATAGAGTCAAGTACATTTTTCACTTGTGGCCTGAAGGCACAGTTGGGTAAGCATAATTTTTTTTTTAATTCTTAAAAAAACAAAAAGCAAATAGTGAATGGAAGATCAATGTGCTGGTTTAAAGGTTAAGCAGATAGAGAAAGGGAAGTCTGTTTCCAAATCTATTTTCATACAGTCAGTTTTGAGAAGGTCATGAGAGGCAGTATTTTATATAGGTTAGAAACTGCAGACTGATTTTTTAGTATGATTATGCCAGTTGACATCTGTATTGGGTGCTCACATGTCCTGTCTTACATCTTCTTGGGCCATTTTTACTCCAGTTCTTGGTGCAGCAACCAGGGGTGTGAGGCTGTAACATGACAGGACTTTGCCTCAGCTGCACAGCCACATCCGGGCTTCCATGCAGTAGAATGAGGCTGAAATTGAGTCAGCTGGTGCAAGTGCTACAGACACGAGGAAGCAGGAAAAGGCGACCAAGGATAGGATAGGGTGCAACTTTTAATAAGGTGGTCGCTGAAGACCTCACAGGGAAGACAGTACTGCTATGAAGGCCTGAATGGAGTGAGAGAGTGAGCCTTGTGGGCACAGGAAACAGAGTGCAGAAGCTCTAAGGCAGCAGCATTGTTGGAATGCTCACCAGGGCCAAGCGTTCCTTGACAGAAACCAGACAGGCAGAAGAGCAGGAGAAGAGGGGAGAGGATGATGCCAGGATGTAGAGATCCTCACAGGCTTCTCTAAAGATGGTGGTGTGGTCTCTGATGAGCCAGGAATGGAACGGAAAGTTTTAGGAGAAGGGCTGACATGATGTGGCGGGTGTTGAGACTAGAATGCAGAGTGTGTGGGCAAGTGTGGAAGCAGAGACATCTGTTAGGAAACCAGTGTAATAATTCAGTCAAGAGACAATAGCTTTGTGAAAGGTGGAAGCTATAAATGCGGAAGATGAGGTAAGAATCTGGATATATTTAGAAGGTAGCACCAAAAGAATTGGCTGATAGGCCAGATATGAGGAGAGAAATGAAGGATAATTTCAAAGTTTTAATTGAAAGACAGGAGGGAAAACATTGCTATTAACTGAGGTTCCAAAGCCTGACAGTTGTGAAGTTTGGGGGGGGGGGGTCAGGTTTTGGATACAATAAGTTTGAGATACCTACTGGCCATCCAAATGGAAATAGAAATAAGGCAAGAGGGTGGGCACATGCGTCTGAAGTTCAGGAGAAGGTCTGGGATGGTTTGTAAATTTGGGAGTCATCATCCTATAGATGATATTTAAAATCACAAAACCAGATGAATCGCCGAGGTCGTGTGTGCAGAGAGAAAAGAGAGGAGGCCTGAGGGACTGAGCTCTGGGTCATGCCAAGGTGCAGATGTTGGGGACCTAACAAGAAACTTACAAGGGAGCCAGGGAAGGAGTGGACATGGAGGTATAGGGCAACTGGGAGAGTGTGAAATCTTGGCAGCCAGATGGAGAAAGAGTTTGAAGAGTGTCAAACCCTGAAGGGAGGTGAGGGGTAAGGACTGAGAATTAAGCACTGGATTTAGCAATGCAGAAGTCACTGGGGACCTGGAAGAGCCAGTTCAGTACAACGGTGGGGGCAAAACTCAGAGTCAGGGAGAAGAAACTTAAAAACAATGAATACCATGAATGCAAACGACTTCTAAAAGGAAGACCAGACCAGAGTGGACTTAGAGCTGGAGGGGGTCTGTGAGTAGAAGAGAAGGACTCTTTCCTTCTTCTTTTCCTTCCTTTCTTCCTTTCTTTCTTTCTTTCTTCCTCTGGGAGAGATGATAGCATGCATACAAACTGTTGGAAGTTATTTGGTGGACAGGGAAAACGGGAAAAGAGAAAGAATTGCAGGATGACAGGAAGCTTGGAAGACTGCATGTGCAAGAAGGCAGAGAGGTGGCTAGATGTGGTGATGCAAGAAGCTGTGGGGGTTGCATTTCCATTGTTTCTCTTTCCCTGTTGAATAGGAAGCAAGGTCAACGGCTCAAGTGAAGGTGGAAGCAGAAATGTGGGGCATATGAGCATAGAGAAGGAGGTTCCAAATGGTCCTCTAGTTGTGGGGAAGTGGATAGATTAGGGAAATGGATGTGGTTTCCGAGGAAAATCAGGGGCCTGGTACACAGTGGTGCACATTTGACCTTGTGTGCTTTTCCCAGCCGTGTTCAGCCTGGGGGAGGAACAGAGCAATCAGAGTTGAACTTAACCGGGATGAGGTTTTTGTCAGTCCAATAGGCTAAAGTGAGAGATGTGCAAAGGAAGGGAGGGTTACACAAGACAGGATTTCCATGATTGCAATGGTTTTATGCTAGAGAGATTCATGTTTTCTTTCAAATAAGTTTCCTACTGTGACTTCAGCCTTTCTACTAAAGGTAATACCTCTTCTTCATCCTACTTCAGAATTCCAGAATCGTTGTGTTTTCTTTCCTCTCACTCTCCAGTTACCCCAACCACCAAGCAGCAGCATGGTGTCACAGAAGCTACATGTCCCACTGGTGACACTGTCACAGAAGATACATGTGGGAGCAGACCATACACGGAGGGGTTAGAGCAGGGTAAGGCGGGAAAAGCCACTCAGTGTCAGGATATGGAGGTTCTAGAAGGCTGAGTTAAATACTATTCTTAATTAGGCAGGCATCCTCAGAGTGAGCATCTCAGGAGAATCAGGAGGAAGCTGCAGGGTCCTTGGTGAACTAACCTCAGTAATCTGACTTAAGGAGGAACTTCTTTTTGTAAATAAATGTTATTGGAACACAACCACATCCATTTCTTTGCATGTTGTCTATGGCTGTTTTCACACCAACAGCAGAGCTGAGTGATTGCAACAGAAACTATATAGTCGGAAAAGCCTAAAATCATTACTACGTAGCCACTTAATGGAAAAGGTCTGCTAACTCCTTCTCTAAAAAATAAAAGTGTCCTAAGCGAGAGCTTTCAAACTGACCAATCATGGCCTTTGTTGTAGAACGGAACCTCCTAACATGCAATGAAAACCTACAGTATTTATAGAGCACTATCCACAAAAAGATCAAATTTCTCAGTGAGATTAGAGGGAAATTCCTACCCCTCATTTCCCCTCTCCAGAGATATCCCCTAAGACAAGACAAAATACATGAACTGCACCCAGATTTAAACATTAATTTTGGGATGTTTGCCAGACCAGATGGTTAGAAAAGCTAAATACCATTGATTTATTTCTTACCCTTTATGAAGCAACATTAGAGACAATGGACCTTATCAGAACAAATGAGAATAAACAACAGAATGCAGATCAGAGGAGAATTAAGAACAAATGCTATTGGATTTTATTATGCTATAATTAATTTTGTATATAGAAAAGCACTAATTATTAGCAAATTGTAAACTCCACCAACCAAGCTTTAGTTTATAGCAACTGGGCAAGGATGGACTTTTCTGTTTTATGAATGTCACTTTTCCTCGTGTGACACTTTTCCATCATTTCCGGTACCCAGAGGATGTTCTCTTGCAAATGCAATTAAATATCCATCAAATACCTTTTGAGCACTCTACACGTTAGCGGCCAGGAACACAGGATCCCTGCAGACAATGTCTCAGTATAGTGGTGATTTGCACCCAGAACTGCAACAATAGTTCTTACTTGTTTTGGATCACAGACCCTCACGAGAATGTGATCAAAGCAGCAAACCCCTTTTTTCGAAAAAACGTGCAAAGGCGCATATAAACAAAATTCTGCATGTGATTTTGAGAGTTTATTTTATTTCCTTAAGGTCATTTGTGAAACTGCATTTGGGGGCTAACCCTGTTTTTAGAATCTTTGTGGTATAGCATGGGCACAACTGAGTAAATGTGCGTGTGTGTGTGTGTGCATGTGGGCGCCCATGAGTATGTACAAATGTCTTAGTTCCTTCAGGAAATTAAGATGGAAACGTATTTTCTTTTTTTTTTTTTTAATTTTTTTTTCAACGTTTTTTATTTATTTTTGGGACAGAGAGAGACAGAGCACGAACAGGGGAGGGGCAGAGAGAGAGGGAGACACAGAATCGGAAGCAGGCTCCAGGCTCTGAGCCATCAGCCCAGAGCCCGACGCGGGGCTCGAACTCCCGGACCGCGAGATCGTGACCTGGCTGAAGTCGGACGCTTAACCGACTGCGCCACCCAGGCGCCCCAAGATGGAAACGTATTTTCTAGGTGGGCGGATTGGTTTGTGCAAAAAGTGATGAGACAGAATTGAGGGAGTTCAGGCAGTTTGGGATGACACTACCATAGGGAGGAAGACTGAGGCCTTGGGAGAAAAGGCTGAGAAGAAACTATAGCTTGGCTCCCACAAGTCTTTGTATATTGTATGAGTACTTACCTCTTTGCCTTGGGGAATCGTACATCCTTAAGGAGCACACACGCCATTGGAACTGGCATCGACCACAGAACACTTAAGGACCTACATTTGCTTGCTCTTGGCTGGTTGTTTATTGCTGAGTTTCTCTTCCTTTTTGTGTGTAAAGTATGTTACTAAACAAGGATATTTATGTGTATCCTTTCATGGTATTTAATTTTGTAGCAGTCTAGATTTTATTTTACCTATTTCACTCACAAAAACACTGAGAGGCAGGGAGATAGCTAACTTGCTCAAGCCCACACAGCTGGGAACCGAACATCCTTTTTTTTTTGACTCTAGTTTCTATCCTTTTCCCTCTAGGCTTACAATACTGAGCCAAATAAAACTTTTTTAAAAGAAGAACTGATCATTTCTGGCTAATGTAGGTATTCCCTTAGGGTAAGTCAGATTATTAATTAAAACCATACTTTTTTTTTTTTTTTGAGTCTGAAACATCTTTTGTTTACTTATTTCCATAGGGTATTTCTTTCTCTTTTTTCTTTTTGTCACAGGATATATTTATATATTTAATTTTTTTAAATGTTTATTTATTTTTAGAGAGAGAGAGAGAGCACGAGCAGGGGAGGGGCAGACAGAGGGAGGCACAGAATCTGAAGCAGGCTCCAGGATCTAAGCTGTCAGCACAGAGCCCAGCGCGGAGCTCAAATTCACAAACCATGAGATCATGACCTGAGCTGAAGTTGGACGCTTAAACAACTGACTGAGCCACCCAAGTGCCCCTATTTTTTTTTAACATTATATTCAAGTTAGTTAATATTCAGTGTGGTCTTGTCTTCAGGAGTAAAACCCAGTGATTTCTCTCTTACATATGACACCCAGTTCTCATCCTGAAATGTGTCCTCCTTAATGCCTGTCACCCATTTAACCCATCCCCCTGTCCAACACCCCTCCATTAACCCTCAGTCTGTTCTATGTATTTAAGAGTTGCTTATGGTTTGCCTCCTCTGTCTCTATCTATCTTATGTTCCCTTCTCTTCTCCTGTGTTCATCTGTTGAGTTTCTCAAGTTGCACATATGAGTGAAATCATATATCTTTCTTTGACTTATTTGGTTAGCATAATACCCTCCAGTTCCATCCACATTGTGGCAAATGGCAAGATTTCATTCTTTTTCATCGCCAAGTAGTAGTATTCCACTGTATATATAAAAACCATACTTTTTAGTAAGTATTTTTATTTAGTAGTTTTATTTAGGCTGAGAATTTTGGAGGGTATGTGTTAGAGATCCTTCACTCGTGCCTACCCTTCCTTTGGTTTTCATTTTAAGAAAGATAAAGCTGGAGAAAGGCTCATAGCTGGGGTTGAAGTGAGCAAACTGGACAGACTAGAAAGGATTGGCAGGGCTAAGACCTGGATTACAAGACCCTGGGAAATCCTCCAAGATAAGAATTCCAAGCAATAAACAAAATGACTGTACAAGATAAAGAGAATTACACATTAGGAATTTTTTAAAATGTGTTCTGCCTTCTCCAGAGGTGGCAAAAATACATAACCACGAAGTGGTGAAGGCACTGGTGGCCCAGGGACAGGGGAAACTACCTATTCACAAATAAAGCCCTCTCCAGTGTCAGGTATGGCTTGAATTCTCCCTGTGAACTTTGCTTTGGGGCATAATGGTTTATTGGCAAAAAGGCTGTCCAAAATTTAAACCTAATGAACACCTGAACTCTTCTTGAAAACTACATGCCAGTTAAAGACCGCAGATTCTGAGGTGATAAACTAAGAAGGGGACAGTGTCTAGTAAATTCGGGTTGTGATAAGCTTTAGACCACTGAGCCATCAGGGAGATCAGGCTTAGGTGTGGCACTTTGACGTCAGATTAGCACAAAGTAAATACTCAAAATTCAACAAAAAATGCAAAGATAATGGTGAAGGACGACGCTAAAGAGGAGGAGGCTTCCGTGGATGAATCTGGCTTGCTTCACGATTGTGCTTAGGGCCTGCTCTGCAGGTCAGACAATAAGATTCATCATGTGGTGAAATAATTTGTAATGAGACCATGAATCGTATTCATAAGCCAAGGGAAAACATTGTCAAAGGCCCCTCCCACTGGTGCATAAATGACAGGGAAGCGTTTCTGGAATGGGGCTTGCTGAGTACTGTTTGTGTGTTCCCCTCTGCAGGACAAGCAGCCTCTAGTCCTGCTAACACACAACCGGTCAAGTCACAGATGTTTATGTGGAAGTTTCTGTGACCTTTCCGGGATGCTCTCCCCTAGCTGGATCCCAAACACAGTCCCATTTCACAGCCTTGCATCATCTAGTAGGAGCCCAGCCAGGTGGAGAGGGAACAGCCTGGGAAGGGATGAACAGGAAGAGCCCCAAGGATTCTACAGTGGGTCCAGAAACCCCTTCGCTGAGTAAACTTGAGGAGCCCAAGGGCACTTTCATCAAGCTGAGAAGAGACAAACCAAATGCAAGTTGAGAGTGTGACCACGTTGAAGGGCAACTGACACTTGTCACAAGGCTAGAAGTTTTGTATGTTTTTTAGCACTTGGTAATATGACAGACATATTTACTAAAGCCTAAGAACAGATGCTCTTGATACAACCATAGGGCGTGAAGTCCCACAGTATCTTCATAACTGAAATACATATTTTTTAAGGTCCTTTCAATTGTTCAGTGTCACTGATCACATTGTGACCTATTTTTTTTTTTAATGTTTATTTTTGCAGGAGAGAGATAGAGCATGAGTGGGGGAGGGGCAGAGAGAGAGGGAGACACAGAGTCTGAAGCAGGCTCCAGGCTCTGAGCTGTCGGCACAGGGCCCGACGCTCGAACCCCCAGACCGTGAGATCGTGACCTGAGCCGAAGTCAGATGCTTAACAGACTGAGCCACTCAGGTGCCTCTCATTTTTGTTTTAAACCTGTTTCTAAAGTGACTCTTCAGTATTGTCGATAGATCCATAATAAGAACTAAAATTATTTTAAGGGAGTATCAGTTATCATTTACTCTTCTCCCATTCCCCTAAACTGAAAGACATGGTCATGACTGCAATTCTCAGAGATAGGAAATGATTTTCCCCTCTATTTTGGTTCTTTGAACGGTTTTCCTTGCTGCTTCATGGTTTCCAAGCTGGCTATTATTGTGGAACCTTTTAATCTCTCTGTGCCTATGGAATTGTGGCTACCAAATGGAGGTGACATCAGAATTTACTGGATACAGTTGTTGGAGAATGAAATGGAATGATAGATGTAAAGTGCTTAGCAAAATGCTGGGACACAGAAAGTGTTCAGTAAGTGCTAACTATGATCGTCTTTATCATCACCATCATTATTCATTTAAATTCAGGTTAGTCAAGGATACAGTAATTTTTAAATGATATATTTTATGTTTGAAGATAGCATATAACTTCTGATTATTAACTTTACATAATTATCACTGCTATCTAATTTGAAAATGCCCCCCAAATTTTTTCAGCACCCTCCACATTTGCTTGGTAAGGGTGTTATATGTACGTAGGAAACATTTTTTAATTATTTTAGATTTTAAAAATAACCAGATTTAATTTTCAGGCATGACAATGTTGAATTTGTGATAAATCTGAAAAGCTGAATGATTAAACTTTGTTGATAATCATTTGCATTATATGTTTTGTCTAATCTTTAAATCTACTATGCCAGCAGAGAGACTGTGATGTTTTAGAATTTGTTTATTCAAAGAAAACATGGAAACATTTGCGTACTGATGTGGAATGCTTAAAAAAATGTGCCACGCAGAGGAAAGTTGGAAGCAATGTCTGTGAACCTCAAACTCATCTTGCTTCTTGCATTTTTAGGGCACCAGATTCCCAAGCTGTGTTGAGAAATGTCCAGAGATGAGTGGAAGTGTTTTGAAATCAGTCTGCCACAACATGGAGACCGCCCTTTGTTTAAAGGCGAGCCAAGCAGTGTCTCTGGACCTTCATGCGCACATCCCAGTGACATAACTGGGAGTGTCAGGTTGAGATCCCTCTAGACTTGGCTACATCATGTGCTGGATTTTTAAAACAACCTAGCTATCAGAATAGTTTCCAGGCTTAGAATCAAATGCAATGGGGATACAATGCCCCCATAAATTAGTTTTCTGAAAGCTTCAAATATACTTTAATTGAGGTGAATCCTGATATAATAAATGAGTTTCCCAGGTTCCTGTGTAGAAATATAATGCCTCCAATTGGGTAACACTATCATGCTTCAGAAATCCCTCCATTCTGGCTTACCATAATGTTAGGTTTCCTAATAATCACTTGTCTTAGACATTCTCTGAAGGCAGATTCTAAGGCAAAGGCTTTTGTGCAGGTAGTACATTTATGAATTGCTGGAAGGCAAGAAGGAAATGATACTGGAAAGCAAGATGTGGAGGATCAAACAGGAAGGAGGAAAAGCCAATTTAGGGATGAGTTACAAGGTTGGCTTGAGTTACAAGTTACAAGGTTACCAGTGGTACTCAAAGCGGTATTCTGTTTTTGTTTTTGTTTTTGTTTTTGTTTTGTTTTTGTTTTTGTTTTGTTTTGTTTTTCTAAAGAGCCTTATGTATGTGTTTCAGAAGTGACTAACTAGGGTATCAAAATGGTGGACACATCTTTTATCTTCTGTCCCCCACTGGTCAAGGGAAACCACATTAATGCTCCTTTGCACTTCTGAATGATGCACAGGTTCTTATATACTTTCCACACAGGTGCATCAAAACCAAAACCAAACAAGGGCACCTGGGTGGCTCAGTCGGTTAAACATCTGACTTCGGCTCAGGTCATGATATCAAGGTTTGTGGGTTCAAGCCTCACGTTGGGCTCTGTGCTGACAGTTCGGAGCCGGGAGCCTGCTTTGGGTTCTGTGTCTCCCTCTCTCTCTGCCCCTCTCCCGCTCATGCTCTGTCTCTGTCTCCCTCTCTTTCTAAAGTAAATAAACGTTAAAAAAAAAAAAAAAAGCAAAATACCCAGGTAGAAACTGAGAGATAGTTACCACAGGCCTCAGTCAAATGTTGTCAGGTTGCCCCTATGGAAAGCTGGGTGAAGCTTTCAAAGAATAAGTCATCACGGCAGTCCTGGAGTAGGATGTGGAGAGGGTTTGAGGCAGAGTTCAAGGCATGTCTACTACAGTCCATCCCTTTTACCTCTCAGTTTCTCTCGTTCCCATGACAGAGTCCCTTTTAAGGTGGTAGGCAAATTTGAGAGGATTTAATAAAAGGTTAGTTGAATGAAGGTTATCCTCACTGCTTGGATGTAAATCCTAAAGCCATAATCAGTATTTTCTTTCCTCCACTATGTATTTTGAATTTCCGTTATATTTGACTAGTAGGAGGGTCTAACTGTGTGCCCAGTGGAGCGACTCGGGACCTTTATCCTGAAGCCTTAGCCACTTGGCCCTTGTTGGGCTGTGGTTGCTGTACCTGCTGATTCTTAGTTACCACTAAGTGCTGAAGCACCAAAAGACATCCCAGGGAGCCTCCTTTTTTTCAGATATATTCCTCCCTGTCCCCAAGGTGTAGCAGCAATACTAACTCCCCCATGGTTAAGGTCAATTTTTATCCCCTGTAGAGTTAACTCTTTGCTTATTGGTTCCCTGGCAAGACGAGCCCAACACAACCAGATGGTAGTTGTACCTCCAGCTACACTAGAATGCTCGCAGTGCACCCTGGGAAATAGAACTAATGATGACGTAATGTAAAGGATGGTGATGAGAAGCATGCATTCTCCAAGTGTGTCACCAGGAGTGATGGTGAGAAGTACCAGCCCCACTTCTACCCTTGGTTCCCACACCTGTATATCCAATGAACTGGGGGCACAGAACCAGAAATGAACCATTCGTTCAGAATACAAACCACATTCTGGAGGACTGCACCTCACAGGATGCTACTTGAGCTGGTGCCTTTGCCAAACCTCTCTACTATATTCTATAGTCCACTTTTCTACTTCAGCTGATATCATACATGGTAAGTCTAAAGGGTTCTGTGGATATGTATCTATTCTTTTGCCTCTTTTGGGGTAAAGTGGGTCTATTCTCAAGATGAAGCAGAGAGGAGAAGGAAAGTATATGACAAATACATGTGCAGTTTTCTATTCAACTTAAATAATGATTTTGTGGTGGACGCAACCTGTTAGGGCAACAAAATTCATTTTGCAAATTATTCAGTGAATCCAAAGTGCCATGCAAAAGTTGTGGTTGTTTACAGTGATCACAGGATAGGGAATTTGGCTAAGAAAGCCATCCAGACTGGTGCAGAGCTGTTTTTTTGATTACAGATAGAGCCAGGCTGATGGCCTGAAGTACATGGGCAGCAAAAGAGAAACAGAAATCCCTTGATGTCTGCTATCTCCTCCTCACTCTCCTTCTTTATGCAACAACTGCCTTAGCTTCAGGTACCTTGAGTACTGTGGGCAATTTAGAAAAAGAAAATACAATTTGAAATTCTGAATTTGCAAGGGACTATAAGAATAATTGATAGTAATGAGTTTAAAAATCAACGTTTGAGGGGTACCTGGGTAGCTCAGTTGGTTGAGTGTCAGACTCTTGATTTCTACTCAGGTCATGATCCCAGGGTCATGGGATTGAGCCCTGCATTGGGCTGTACTGAGCATGGAGCCTGTTTGAAATTCTCTCTCTCTCTCTCTCTCTCTTTCCCACTACCCCTCTCTTCTGCTCTCTATCCCTGTGTCTAAAATGTAAAAAAAGTTTTTTAAAAATCTACTTTTTATTGCCATCTTACTAGCTGCAAAATGTTTTGAACCATGAATTTTTGCAATAGTGCAGCACAGTACATTTTTACACTTTGAATAAAGAATAAACTTCACAAAAGGGGAGCGGGCAGAGTGTGTATACAGGCCATGAGGTAGGCACAGCACAGCACGTGTGAGGGGTCAGGACAGTCAGGAGAGGTAGGCCCGTGCTGCTGGTGGAGCTCAGACATGGCGGCTGTTGTTACCTAAAATCCTCAGCAGCAACTGGGCTGTGAGGGCCATGGAGCAGCTGGAGAAAACAACACCCTGCGTTTAAGAACATTAGCTTCAAGGGGCTGGAAGTAAATATGTTAGATTCCCCCTTTCTGTCTCGATCCCCATGCAGCTTATTACGAAGACGTCTTGGGTTTTGAGCAGTTCTCCACAGTGAAAGGAACTCACCTGGGCACCACAGATGGGCACCTTCTCTGTTCAATTTGCTACAGGGTGTGTCTCCATCTCCCGGCAGCATGAGATGATGGAACCGAATGTTTCAATGACACCCGTGAAAGTGAAAGTGAGGGAAATACGGCATTGGGTACATAAGAGAAATGTGTCGTCCAGTTTCCAGACCAAACAGAAGCTTCTTCTATAGAGTACTCAGAAGAGGAGTCTGCCTTAACTCTGGCCCCAGAGGGAAGAAAGAGCTGCCCACAAGACTGTGACTGCTCACGATATGGAGTCAGACCTCAATGCCAAGGAGCGTGTACTGTGTTTCATCTTATCGTGAATTTCAATAAACATGTATGATACATCTGAAATGTAAAAAGCAATACCTGTTAGTGTGCGGCAACGTTGTACGTGACACCATGCCAATGGTTTATCGTTAGGCAAATCTCTAATGGTAGTGCTGGAGTTGCTCTGTAGACATAAAAGAAAAACCCAGATGTCAATTCTGGTAAGGATGATCAAGGATGGACGAAGTCCAATGCAGTGGAATTGAAATCAAGTGATTGGCTCTTCTCCTCCATGACGGTGCTACATTGCCACTGGTGATAGGCATTCAGTAATGGTAGCAGCTAGATCATTCTGGATGAGAGAGAGCCCATGCTGTATAGCCCATATGTAGTCTTTATCTCTGGCACAATGGCCACATCATTCATAACTCATTGTGTCAGCACCACTCGGCTCAATAAATACGATGATTGACACAAGATGGATCATCTTGTCCAGTGAGTTGTTGATTTCCTTTTCTGTGTTGAATGCTCTTCAGTAGCTATTAATGTAAGCCATGAACGTTTGCATACTCTGTCCACTTCCATTGTTCCATCAACTGGTCTATTCTCCAGACTTTCTTGCCTCTGATTTTTTATTATTGTTCCCTCAGGCACAGGAATCAATGTATACTCATAACTCAACCTTCCCATAACTCAACTATCCCTTCCACACATGGTAAACAATGAACTGTACTGCACACAGTTTTTAACATTGATAGAATCTTCTTAACCACAGTCTTTTGGGGCCACCTCTGAGTGAGGCTGTGGTGTGGCAGCAGTACATTTCTGGCTAGTCCCAATGTATTATGTATTACCATCTGTGGACCAGACCTGAGGTTTTCCTTCTCTGTTATTTGGACATAATTGTTTCAGGTTGGGTTTCCTAGGAAGCAGACTCTGTTTAACATGCAAGGTTTAACATGAAAGACATTTATTAGAGTGTGCTCTTGAGAACAATATCTGTGGAAGGAAAAGGGAGGGGGCAGGATTGGGCAGGAAGAAAATTGAGTTGTGACAGTGTCTGTGGAATGCCTTAGATAGCCCTGAAGAGAAGGCTGAAGACCAGAAGACTCTTGAGAGCTGTCCTGAGCTGGATAAAGGCACCAGACCTTTCTTTGTATCCTTTATCAATGGTCACAGAATGTAGGGTACCCAAGAAAGGAAGAGATCTTAGGCAAGGAAGCTCTGTTCAGCTGAGGCAATCCCAAAAAGGGCTGACAGCTGAGGGCTGGTTATCACAGTATGTGGGGTTAATGAGTCCTTTATTCCTGAAGGGAGATCTGGGTAGCAAATCTCAGCATATGCCAGAGGGGTCAACCTTTAGAAGATATGATTGAAGGAAAGGCATTGGTACAACAGTGATGGCTTCCATGGAAGTCTGTGAATGTACTTTGCTTGTTCTTTCTGAACCTGCTCAAGTCTGAACCTATAAGAAACATTCTCCCCATTCACACACAGGATTGCTATTATGCCCCCTGAACCATTTGGTTTGGTTGGTAATACCCAGCTTGTGATGGGCAGCTCTGGCCACAAAGGTATTTGTTATCGCAGGTAAAATCTCCTGATCTGCATACCTGTATTTTTAATTCACTGGAAGCAAGAAAGCCAAATTCCTATCTGGAAATTTACCACATTGATGAAGAACTTATCCTTAGAAACTTATTTAACTTTGCTTTTAATCTGTATGTTTATCGATGAGCATAGCAATCTCATGGAGAATTAGGGTATTAGAATACTGGGGCACGAATCAAAGTTGAGCATTCACGTATGAACTCATTCTCTTGAACAGAAAAATTTCATGGATGTAACGATGAAATGACTGAGCAAAAGAACATGCATATGATAGGAATGCTTACAAGATGTTTTCAATTTGCTTTTTTGGCAACCAGTATCTGAATAGACTAAAATTGCAATTTCTTTGTGTATTCTGTTTTATTTCAGAATATGGATTTATAGAACCCTTAGGTTGCTATAAATTTTAAAACATTTTGTAGTCAGTGTCTTTGCCTATATTTACACACCTATGTTAAAAAATTAATCCTCTGGAAGAAACACTATTTATTTATCTATTTATCGGTCTATTTATTTTATTTGAATATAGTTGATGCACAATATCACAGTAGTTTCAGGTGTACAATTTAGTGATTTGACAAGTTTATACATTATGATGTCTTCACCACAATTATAGTTACCATCTATCTCATCACATCGCTATTGCAATATCATTGACTATATTCTTTATGTTCTGCTTTTATTTCCGTAAGTTACTCCTTCCATAACTGGACACCTATATCACTCTTCCATTTACCCATTTTGCCCAAACCCCGTCCCCTCTGGCAACCATCAGCTTGTTCTCTGTATTTATCGTTTTAATTCTGCTTTTTGTTTATTCATTGTTTTAGATTCCATTTATGAGTAGAATCATATGGCATCTGTCTTTCTCAGTGTGACCTATTTTACTTAGCATAATACCTCTAAGTCCATCCATGTTGTCTCAAATGACATGATCTCATCCTTTTTATGGTTGTATAATATCCCATTGTGTATAAATTCCACATTTTCCTTATCCATCTGTCTATTGATGGACACTTATGTTGCTTCCTTGTATTGCTACTATAAACAATGCTGCAATTAACATGGGAGTGCATAGTGGAATTATTGGATCATATGGTAAGTCTATTTTTTATTTTTTAAAGAACCTCCATACTGTTTTCCACAGTGACTATACAAATTTACATTCCCACCAACAGTGCATGAGGGTTCTTTTTTCTCCACATCCTGACCAACATTTGTTGCTTCTTATCTTCTTGATTTTAACCATTTTAACAGATGTGAGGAAATGTTTCATTGTAGTTTTGATTAACATTTCCCTGATGATGAGTGATGTTGAGTATATTTACATGTTTGTTCGTTAATAATCTATTTTAAAACCTGACAATTGTAGTTGAATTTTCCTAATGTCTACACCTATCTATCTATCTATCGATTGGTTGATTGATGTAGATGTTGGGAGAATTTATGTATAAAATATACACATATAAAAATATATATATAACATGTAAGGTACATGTATAATAACAAGTAAACTATCTATATCTACCCATCTCTCTCTATATATAACAAATATATTATATACTCCTGGTATAAAAAAATATAAAACCTTAAGAGAAAGTTAACAAAATTACATGGACTATTCATATCTCAAATCTATAGGATTATGTGGTGGTTTAAAAAAAGTTGTTTGCATATCTGCTCATCAAGATTTGGGGTCTAAAGTTCCCTCCCATTGAATCTTGTAATTCCCAGGGAATTCCTGGTTCTCTCCCAGTGACTCTTATAATTAAGATAATGTACTAGATGTAACTATGTAACTTCAAGGTCAGATCAGAAAAGATCATGAATCTTTCAACTGGCTCTCTTGGGAAGTTTGCTGTGGGAGAAGTCAGAAACCATGTAGTACATCTAATTATCTTGATATTTGTATGCTGGAGAAGACACAGGTAGACACTCCAGCAATGGTGCAGCTAAACTTCCAGCCTACAGTCAACTCCAAGTGTCAGCATTTGAGCGAGCCATTTTTGACATCCAGCCCATTTAGACTTTCAGATGATTGTAGTCCCAGCCAACATCTGAGTGCAATAGTATCAGAGAACTTTAGAGTAAATAGCCCAGCCAAGTTTTACTCATATATATAACCAATACATGAAGGACAAAGTAAAATGTTTGCTCTCATAATTTTGGGGTAATTTGTTAGGCAGCAATAACAACCAATTAGTATGTGCCATTTTACTCTGCTCTGCACATTATCTCTACCAACTCCCTTAATCTTGTCTATACTGCACAGTGAGTGTTACTGCATTTTATTTTATTTTATTTTATTTTTAATTTTTTTTTCAACATTTATTTATTTTTGGGACAGAGAGAGACAGAGCATGAACGGGGGAGGTGCAGAGAGAGAGGGAGACACAGAATCGGAAACAGGCTCCAGGCTCTGAGCCATCAGCCCAGACCCCGACGCGGGGCTCGAATTCACAGACCGCGAGATCGTGACCTGGCTGAAGTCGGACGCTTAACCGACTGCGCCACCCAGGCGCCCCTGTTACTGCATTTTAGAGATGAATGAAGTGAGTTTCAGAGAGGTTAACACTCTCATAATGTCACACAGCTAGGAAAAAGTAGAGTTGGAATTCAAACCCAAGCCTGCCTAACTGAAATCTAAAAAATAAAATCAAAGGAATCTTAAATTTGTACAGTAAGGCCTACTCTTCCAGCAGAAAAAAGATAAAAAATTGGCAACATATCTGAGATCAATTGAATTAGAAATACCCACGTTCAAATAAAATAATTAAAACACTTTCTAGAGTTCAGCATGTGCAAGCTACAAATGAAAAATTTGGTTGAGAGGGCCCTAGTGAAAAACAAATTTAACTATTACCATATGAACATTGTTGCCTGAATAGTGAAGACGCCAAATGGCTGAGCAAAAGGTATTGGAAATAATCTGTAACAACTTCTGTAAAGATGTTTTGGCATGAAAGTGTACAGCAATTTCATTTTGAAATACTGAAAACCATGAGCGAAAACATAATTAGTATCCATAAAAAGTGAATAATTACAGCGCTTTGCTTTAAATGACCTTTGATGAAGTTCTAATTCTTCAATATACCATTACCCATTTAACCTAACATAAAAAAGGAGAAATCATCTTCTATACTTTTCATCCCTTTAGAGGTCTACCGTCAAAAGGAAATATCAAACTTAAACTGCCCTATCATATGCCAAGACTGAGGGACTATAATTATGCTCGTTCACACACAAGACTAAAACATATTTTTAAAATTTGTTCTGATTGTATTTGTGGCTTGCAACTTATTTATCTCAAATAAACATTTTCCATGTCTCTTCTGTTGGACTTACAGTTCTTTACATATTAACTCTAAATATTGGCAAAGAAACTTTTCATCACTGAACAGTCCTTTCATCCCTTCACCTCTGATTGCTCTAGTGTCTTCTTCAAAGGTTCTTTGCTTTATCCCAGGTTAGTGTTTGATATATTGGGAATAGGTTGGATGTTTCAAGTATGTCTATTAGAATTTGATTTGTTTGATCCATAGTTCTCAAATATTTGTGTGCTTACGAATCATCTGGGGGATGCATAATAAAAAACTAGATTCCTAAAAAAGAAGGGGAGGGGGTGCCTGGGTGACTCATTTGGTTTAGCATCCTACTTTTGATATGATTTCCACTCAGGTCATGATCCCAGAGTCGTGGAATTGAACCCCGCTAAGAGTGGAGCCTGCTTAGGATTCTCTTTTTCCTTCAGTCCCTTTTCCCCTTCTCACGCACACTCAATCTCTCCCTCTCTAAAACAAATACACAAAAACAAAACAAAACAAAACAAAACAAAACAAAACAACCTAGATTCTTGAGCCACATTGCCAGAGATTCTGTTTGGAAGGCTGTGGGGTAGATCCAAAGGATGCACATGTGTAAGAAGGACTTTAGAAATTTCTTTTGCAGATAGTCTGAGTATCACATTTGGGCAAATGCTGTCCTAAGTATTATGGCAGTAATTTTAGTAACTACCATCAGATTGTAGGATGCCATTTACCATAAATTGCTAAATGTATAGACCTCATCCATATAGTTTTTAAAAACAAGAAAAATAAAAACTTTCATACTTTAAAAATATTACTCAAAATAAATTAAAACTTGAATACTTAAGGTAAAAACACAAATATTTATTGTAGCTATTTGGATATATTAAAATATAATTTATCAAAATTTAAGTGTATACAACAAACAGGACAGAATACTTACAGCATAATGTTGATCATAATTATATAGGATATATACTTATCTAAGAGTATACTTATCTGAAATAATTTTCATAGATATATAATTATCTAAAGCCATTAACATTAATAGAATAATCATTTCTTAATTTAATATCGCTATCTACCTTAAACTTTTCATGAAAATTTGCAAATAATAAGAAGTAACCTATGTTGAAGTGGTAACATAGAGGTTACATAGTGTTCATGAGCTGATTGCTTATTTATGTGTGTATTCTTTTGTCTTGAAGTGTCAGAAGTTGATGTAAAGCCTATGAATGCTCCTAATGATTTAATTGCTCTTAGACTTGATTTATCTTTGCCAATATAGAGTCCTTTAGGCTATTTACCTCCAGTGTTTCTACATAGAATTTTTCCTCATAATCTACAAAATTATCATATATTATCTCAAAATGATCAACTGAAATTAAAAATGAAACAACAAAGCCATTAAAGTTTCCCCCACCATAATTCATTTTGTATTAACTCAGCAATAAACCTATTAAATAATCTCTATTACGAGACACTCCCTTAGCCCTCACAATATAAAATAACACAGGGCACCTGCTCTCTAAGGTACCTGTTCTGATAAGCCTCTGTACTTCAAAATCACAAGTAAGTTGTCTAGAATTTTTCTGAAGTAATTATTTCTCTTCTATATCCCCTCTTTGTTATTAAACTAGTTAGTGTTATATATTAAGAGAAGGAGCTTTCAAATCTGTATTTTTAAGGACTCTATTCAAATCCTCACTCACCAATGAATTGCGATGGGAAATAAGAACAATTTCTTTATAAAATCAAGATAATAATACTTAAATTCACAGAATTTTTTTCAAAGTATTTCAAAACATTCAAAGATAAAAGAAGGTAATATGCAAGCTCTACCTCCAGTAGGGTAATAGTATGAGGAGTTCTGTGGATATGCTTCCCTGAAAAGCTAATGACAAATATCAAAAATCAACCTGTAAAGGGATGTAAATGAAGAAGTGTTTATTCAAGAAAATCTACTACAGTTTGGCACGAACAGTGAGAGTGGGTGGTATGTGAATGAAGACCCACTCCCTCCTTTGTTCTCCCGTCTCAGCCACGTGGAAAATCCAGTCTAGGTTTGTATAGCTAAGAACCCAGGGCTCCCTCTCATCCTAGCTCCGAGTCAGAGGGCAATTTCCCAGAAGAAGCAGGACAACCGCATTTCTCAACCTGCTCTGAGCTATCTGTTGCTCAGGCTAAGTTCTGGGTCAGTATGACTGACAAGTGGGGCTCCTTTCTTCCACTCTGCTCTCACTCATGGAACAGAGACTCTACCTTGTGTACAACATCACCGAGAATCCTGAGGCTTGCTTTTTCTTGGTTTGCCATGCTGAGAAAGACACGCTGAGAAGACCTGAGGCTATCTGCCCCTTTCCACTCAGCACTCGGGTACTAAAGCAAATGTCTCAGAGAGAGACGAGAGACTTAACCATCGTACCATACCTAGCTCCAGAGTTATCACTAATATATTTTGCCTAGAGATTGATTCAGGATATATATTACAGAGCTTTGAATCTCTTCCCAAAGGAACTGACTTCATTTGCGACAGAGTATGGAGAAATTCAAGCCTAAAGGTTGCTTTCAAAATCAGTAGGAGTTGCGGTGCCAAACAATGGGTAAAAGATTGGTAGAATCACTGGGGACATAGGCAATAGTGTTGACTAGCTAGTTTGCCAAAGAGAGTCAGGGAAAGAGACAGCTGGGAGGAGCACTCCTTGGGCTAGAACAAATCTCAAACAATGGCTTAGGAGCTATCCCTTCAGAGGAGCCCAAATGTGATTGGATCAGTCTGTTGAACTTTCTTGCCCCAGGACATTGTTGAAAATAATAAAACAATTAGCTGACAATTCCTGTAGTTTCAGCTAGGTGTGGGCACAGAAAGTGACCAGAGAGAGTCCTGCCAAAACCCTATCATACCAGGGTCACTGTGGGCTATTCAAGGCTGTGACCGTGGGCTATTCAAGTAGTGGGTGGGGGTGGCATGGCGTGGGTGATACACTTTGCTAAAATAGTCCAGCCAGTCATTAAACAAATAGAAAAGCAACAGCAATGACAATCCTTGGAGGGGAGGGACCAGTACCTGAATTGCTGCAATACATTATCCATGATGTCATTTCCAACAAAAAAGTATGAGGCACGCAAAGAAACAAGAAGATACGATCCATACATTGGGGAAAAAGCAGATTGTGTGAATGACTAAATGTCAGATTTAATAAAGACTTCACTTCAAAGTAACTATTACTAATATGCTCAAGGAACTAAAGGAAACTATGATTCAAGAAGTAAAGAAAGATTATTATGACAATGTAGCAACAGACAGACAGTATCAATAAGGAGATAAAAATTATTTAAAAAAAAAGAACCAGATGAAAATTCTAGAGTTGAAAATTTCAATAACTGAAATGATAAATTCATTGGAGGGGCTCAACAGTAAATGTGAACTAGTAGGAGGGATAATTAGCAAACTTGAAAGTAGGTTGATAGAGATTATGCAATCTGAAGAGCAGAAAGAAAAAAAATGAAGACAAATAAACAGACACTCAGAGAAATATGAGACCCTACTAAGTATACCAAACCACAATCATGTGAATACCAGAAGCAGAGGAAAGAGAAAAACAAAAGTATTGAAGAAATAATAGTTGAAAATGTGCCAAATTTCTTAGAAAACATTGATCTATACATCAAGGTACATCAAAGCAAACTTTAATCTCCACATCGGTAAACTCCACAGGATAAATGCAAAGGGATCTACAAGTCACAGTAAAAATGCTGAAAGCCAAAGGCAAGGAAAAAATCTTAAAGGAGCATGAAAAAAATGAGTCATCATTGCAAGGGAACTCCAATAAAGTAAACAGGTAAATTCTCTCAGAAACGAGGGAGGCCAGAAGACAGTGGGATAGCAAATCCAATGTGCTCAAAAAAGAAACTGTTAACCAAGAAACCAATATTCAGAAAATTCTGAATCATTTCAAACAAGAAAGTAGGAAAAAGACATTAAGAGATAAGCTAGAAGTGAAAGAATATATTATTCATAGATCTACCTTTGAGAAATACTAAAAGAAGTCTTTCAGGCACAGGATCTTATATTTTCAAATTCATACAAAAACAAAAAAACAAAGGACATCTGTAAAGGTTATTGTGTAATTATGAAAGAGTGCAAATGTTAATTTTTTGTCTTCTCTTAACTATTTTAAAAACCAATTGTATAAAACAAATCAATATATGTATAATGAATTATTGAGCCTATGACCTATAGAGATGAAATATATTTGCCATTAACAGTGAAAAGGAGGTGGGAGAGAACACAGCTCAAGTGGGCTAAGGGAATGGCTCCAGATGGTAGCTCAAATCCACAGAAACAAATGCAATGATAAATAATGGATATTCTTGGTCTTTCCCATAACCCCTCCTTGCTAAATGTGATATTGATTTCACATGCTGTTTCTTACCCTCTCTTGGAATCCCAAGTAGCTCCTGCACTGATATGCTTTTGTGATGCAGGAGGAAAAGGAGACAGAGGACAAGAGGCAGGACCCAACAATCAACAAGGGGTCTCTCCACTTCATTGCCAGGGGGAGTCAAAGCCAGGGAGGGTTAGAGTTTACACATGAGGACAGAGAAACTAAAGAAGTATGGTTGTGGAGTCTCATCATGATATTCAATTAATTCAAACAAAAACTTGAGAACTTATTTTGAAATTAACTTTTATTTTCTTATCTGCTCTTTTGATAGATAACTCTCTGAGTTATACTAATCTTACTGGGAAAGTGCCAGATACATTCTCTACTAGCTTTTCTCACACCTGCTTCAAGCCTTTCATTAATATATATATATATATATATATCTTTTAATCCTATCTCTTGGACATTTCACCACTTGGTTCAAATAGTATGTTCTTTTCCTTTTTAAATGAATAATGTTAAGTAGCACAATAACTATCAATATTTTATCAATAATATTAATTGTTAACATTTGCTAGCCAAGTAAGTAGTTTGAAATAGTGTAATTGAGTAAGGGATGTGTATTTTTGTATAGTTTTCACTATAAGTATCTTGCTGTCTCTGGGGTATCTGTTTAAATTCTTTGAATACCAAATTTCTTACCTGTTAAATAATGGAGATGGCTTGATCACGGGTCACAAAGATCACTTCGGCAGGTCTATATATACCCCAAAATTATATGTGCAATTTTCTCATTACATAGGTTTGTGTTTGGTTTTTATTAGAAAAATGCATAGCTTTCAAATGATTTTCCAATGGGAAAATGATTTCCTTCAAAAGGGTAGAAAACTCTGCATGGAGTTTTCCAAGGTCTCTTTATAGCTTTAAAATGATATAATACCACTAACTAAATCTATATTTTCAGTCTTGAATGTTATAAACTTGCTTACCTCTTGCCACCAAAAAAAGATTATTTCTCAATCTATTCAATGTTCAGTCATCCATAAAGGAACTGGCTCAATGATTACAAATGTGTTCTTGGAGCCTCCTGGTATGAGCTTCGATCTCTACAGTCCTTCAATGCACAAAAGATTTGTGATTGGTCTTTTACTAGTATCAAAAGAAGTACCACCTGATTCTGGTTTTTATTTGTTTGTATCAATTTCTTTCTTTAGCTCAAGAGTCTTAACAGATCAGTCTGTCCAGCTCTGAATGTTGAGGATGAGGAAACAACCCATTCACTGACTTTCTTAAAACCACATTTCATGTCTCGAACAGCACTGGATTTAGTACCATTCCACTACGCTATTCAGTCCTTCTAGATCTAGAGCCTTTGTGTTGAAATTTTACAGTTCTGTTTTATACTCAGATAGGCGTGAACAATGCACATTTTTTTAAGAGCTTATTTATTTATTTATTTATTTATTTAGAGAGCAAGGGGAGGGCAGAGAGAGGGAGAGAGTGAATCCTTAGCAGGCTCCATGCTGTCAGCACAAAGCCTGTGGTGGGACTCAATAACATGAACCATGAGATCATGACCTGAGATGAGATCAAGAGTTGGACACTTAATTGAATAAGCCACCTTGGTGCCGCCTTTTATTCTGATAAAAAGCAAAAAACAAAAAAAAAACAAAAAAAAACTTCACATTTAATTTTCTGGAATATGGTCATTTGTTGAGTTGAAAAAAGTAGAATACACTGGAAAATATGATAATGTGATTCAGTCAGTGGTAGGATGAAGTAAGAAAAAAGTACAGTTTTCAAACCATAGGAGATTCTTAAATACAGAGAACAAACTGAGGCTTTATGGGTTTTATGGGCTTTATGGTTTATGGTCATTAAGGAGGGCACTTTTCAGGATGAGCACCGGGTATTGTATGTAAGAGATGAATCATCGGGTTCTACTCCTGAAACCAAAACCACACTGTATATTAACTAACTTGAATATAAATTAAAAAAATAATAAAATAAATAATACATTGAACAACAACAACATAATATTTAAAAGGCATGTGTGCTGGTAAGCTTTGAAGTTGTTTCATTTCCAGTGAGGAGACTAAGATAATTTAATTACATCTTGTCTATTAACTGATACACAGTTTACACTTGTTATGCTTGAAAGCAGAGACTGCAACTTTAGTTATAATTTAACACTGAATTCTTATCTTTAGAGTCTTAGCTAACACTTCTTATAGTCATCTAGGATGTGTCTCAGTACGCAAAATACAAAGAAAGAAGAAGGCTTATTTTATGTGTAATGTTAAATGCAGAGAACGTAAAATCTAGGGAGTTTAGGTGAGCTCTATAGAAAACAAAATCACTGTCTCTAATGCAATAGGGATTCCTGTTTGACTCTTGTTTATAAAGAACGGTGGAGTATTTTCCAGGTGATTGTTCCTGATGTAAACATGTGGAGCTCATAGAGAAAAATCCATATGCATAAGCAATTTTCATATAACCAGCTGTGGAAGAATGTAGGGCAATTTCTAATCCTATAAAACAGGATTTACAATTTATCCTGGTTAAGAAGGTATATCAGTCAGTGTCCTGCTGGGACAAAAGAAACCATTTCAAGTCTTTCAAATGAAGAAACTCGGTGCAGGGAGTTGCTGATAGATGCAATGGAAGAACTGAGAAGCCAAACCAAGTCAGGCTGGGGTAACCCAGAGATTAGTCAGCAGGAAGTCTTTACCTTCCTAATGGATAGGGACCCACAGGAAGACATGATATTATCAGAACCCAGGAACTGGGGTGTCTGGTGAGAGGACAAACCCATGTCAGATGCTGCCTGACAGGAGCTGGAGCCACGGATAAAGTGTAGCCCCTGCAAGAATGGCTGCTGAAAAACAGAAGTGTCCTGTGTTTTTCTCTCCTCCCTCTCCCTTTCCATGAATTCCTCCCATTACTGAATTTACTGGGAAGCTAGAGAGTAGGCAGCCTGGTCAAAGTAGATGAAAATAATGCAGAGCAAAGCAGGGTAAGAAGGCAGTGTGCATCTGAGAGGTAGAGGCCAAACATTGGAGGATATCGCCTATTTGCAGAAAGGATACCAAATGCTAAGACAATTATATGACAGCATAAGAAAATATGTAACCAGGTGCTCAGAATTTTACAGATAGAAACCACCAGGGAGTTAAGTGTAAGAAACGCCTCTGTTAGAAGGAGCATGGGTGCAGAAATCAGGAAAAGCTGAGATGAGACAAGACTTGACCTGTGAGTTGATGATTTGGAAGGACAACAGGAAAACATCTGACAGAGGAAGTAGAGCATAAAAAAAGGCAGATAGTTATCCTGGAGTATGTGTGTGAGGCGAAGGTGGAGAAGGAAAGAAGCAGGAGGTGTGGTCAGTGAGAAAACCAGAACAATTTCCCCCCTCCCCTTTCACCCTTACTTCCTTTCTCCATTATGTCAAGTATTTATTGAGTACCTTCTATTTGCCTGATACCTACAGTAGCCTCTAATAGGTACCAGATATGCAGAGAACATAAAGGTCTAGCTCTTGCCCTTGGGAAGCTTATAGTTTAATTGAAGAAATAGAAAATAAATCAGGAAACATAGAATATCTATAATTTCAAGTGTTGGAAAGGCTATAAAGAACACAAACAGGACTACACTGTATGTTAACTAACTTGAATTTAAATTAAAAAAAAAGGACACAAACAGGGTAGCATCAAATAGAAAAATGTTTAGTAAATAGAGATATATCAGGGCTTTTGACCCTTCCTGTGGAAAGTGCTAAACAGTATTTTGGAAACATTTCTGGCACTGTGGAAAAGGATTCATTGCAGACTGGACTCACTACACTAGGCTGTGACAGCAGCATAAACAAAAATTGTGTCAGGAGTTGGGGACGTGGGGAACACAGCTGAGATATCACAAGACTTAGTGACAAAGTTGACTCTGGAGAATAAATCCAAGCTTAATACATTTAACATACAAGTCCAGAATCATAGTGGCGACATCAATAAAGGAAGACATAGGACAAAACAGCAAATTTAAAGGGGAAAACGATCAGTTTTGAAAATATCATCTTAAAGACAATATCCATTCAAGGTAAATGGCGACTTACAAAAGTAATGTAGGAAAGCTAATTCTCCCAGAAACAGATCCACTTATAGATCGTTAATAAAGAAAAGTTGGGGCTGTGGGGACGGGCAAGGGTGATTCTTACAAATTTGGAGTTATATAGTTGCATACTAGCAGGGCAATGACAGATAATATAAAATGGGGTTATTCTCACCCAATATGATTATCTATCTATCTAAAATTTTATTCTCATCCTATATGATTATCTATCTATCTAAAATTTGTATGCCCACTGAAGTCTAGGAAATGTGAGATAAATCTTAGATACTCAGAATTGTTTCTGAAACACAGTAGGGACTCAAGCTGTTTAATGATGATTAGATCTTTGAGAAGGCAAAGATATTTCCCCAAACCATCTGAGCACTGATTCTGCTTTCTTTCCCTGATTGTTATGTGTCCTTGTATATGAAGACATTGATACAAAAACACAGAAAAATCTAATTTGTGTGAACGTTCATATGAGTGGAAATGCGTAGGGTAGACCAATGCCTAAGGCATTGACAACTGTGGCAGACGCTGTGTCACTCAACCCATCTCCAGTCAGGTGTCTATTATTTCCCATACATGAGCTCTGTTTCTTCTCAGAGCTAGCCACTGAGTCTCTTGGTAGGCAAGTGCCCTCAGACCTTCAGATCCCACTTTCCTACTTGCATAGAGATCTCAAAATACCTGGGAGTTGAATCCTATAGACTCACCACCATGGGCAGTGAGGAAGCAATGTCCAGGCAGAAGAGAATTAGGAACTCAGTCCCGTGGACGTTTAATTTAGAATGACTTGGAGAAGTCACCCACACTGTCTCCAGAGCTCCCCAGTGGAACTAAGCCAAAGTCCCATGGACTTAGCTTGGAATGGTTCCCTTGAGTGGCTTCCTTTCCTTTCTGATGTCACTTCCCTCCACCCCTAAACATTTTTTTTTTTCTGGGAACACTTGCTAATAAAACATTTTCATATGAATCCTTATTCCAGAGCCTAAAACCAGCCTAACTAAAGAGTAGTTGCTTTTGGTTTGCTGCTCTAATAAATTACTACAAAATCAATGACTTAGAAGAACACAAATATGTTATCTTGCAATTCTGAAAGTCAGAAGTCAAAAAGAGTTAAAATCAAGTCACTGTTAAAAGCTACTCACTGGACTAAAACCAAGGTGTTGTAGGGCTTCATTTCTTTCTCAAGGCTCTAGGGGAGAATATTCTCACAGATTCTAAAAGCCACCTACATTCCCTGGCTGATGACCCTCTTTTTCCAACTTCAAAACCAGCAAAGGCTGGCTGAATTTCTTCTCACATCATATCACTCTGACCTCCTCTTATGACTCCTTCCTCATTTTAAGAGACCCCTGTGATCACATTGGGCTCCTTAAAGTCAAGTATTAGCAACCTTAATTCTATTTGCAACCTTAATTCCCACTTTTCCAAGAAACTTAGCATAGTCTCAGGTTCTGGGGGGAGGAAGGAGGTACCACTCTTATATGTTATAATATAGTATATTGTAAATCCTGAGTATAAAGGCCTCCTGGTATAAAAAAAAGTAGACTGTCTTCTTAGATAAGGCATTATCCTACGCTGTTCAAAGTGTTATCCGTTTCTGCCTTTTTAGTGAACTGGAGGGCCAGGAAAAGTCACATCAAGATAAATTACATCTGTGTCTCACTTGTGTGGTCCATATTGCTTCTGTTAATTATTTGTGTCCATGGCTAATTAAATCCAGAATTTAATCTAATGTGTGTGTGTGTATGGGGAGAATGGGGGAGTCTCTTCTTGCCAGTCCAAACGCCAGATATTCAGCAGTGATGTAGTTGTAATGCACAGTTTTTTTTTTTCCACTTGGAAGTCAAGAACAAAATATGTGAGCAATGCTTCTCTGCTTGTGAATTCCCTTTAATCTCAGTGTTTGAGGAGACACTGAGTGTCAGCTGCATATGGACATTACAGTAAGAGTTCAGAGTGTAAGAGGGATTCGACTAGATTGTGTCAAAGACATATTCTATTGTATCTTTTATCATTTTCATTGTATCAACACAACGGATTTAAAAATGACTCGGGAATTGTCTTTCTATCACAGTGTAACTCAACCGAGGAGCCGTCAGTCAGCAGGACAGAAAAGGAACCTGTCCCTGCAGCAGTAATTGCCTGCATTCTGAAGAATGAATGGGGAAAGGACGGAATTCTGAGTCACGTTACAAAGGAAGCTTTTCAATTTCCAGGCAAGTTTGGAGAACTTTCCTTGGGAGACTCTAGCAAGGTGCACAGAGCCATGAATTAAGTGCTTATGCGAGAGAGGATTTTAGAAGCCAGAAGAAGGTAGATGTTCAAATATGCTTATGCTATTTTATTTGAAGCCAAAAAAGGAGACACTAGAATTGTTTGTCGTATCTGAACTGTTGCTGGGAAACTAAGAAAGGTATTTCCAAAGCAGGATGCCGGCGAGCACTGAAAAACCTTGGGGGCTGCTTGCCAACACTGTAAACTCCATTTGTCACAGAGCCTGTGTAGTACCGAGTTTCTTCTAAATTTATCTTCTCCATTTGTTTTTGTCATACGATTATAAACAACGTGAGGTTAGACACATGAAACAGCTATATGTGTTGCTTCTTTTAGCTTTGTCAGAAGCAGCTTTGTTTAGTATCAACTGCACTGTTAGAATCTATGAGGACTCAGACCCATTAGATCCTAAAGTTTTGAGGGTTGGAGATGCTGTCTTGTTCCTTTCCAGATGTTCTGAATTGCTCTGCCCGTGGCTAGTACGTCCTAAGTATTACATTCCAGGCCAGACTTATGAACCAATGAATGAATGAAAGAAGAGAATGAATTACCGATGAAAAATCAATAGAGAGGTGTTTCTTCAATGCTTTGTGAAATATAATATTAAGCAGACATGGTAAATAGAACCAGATGAAATTGTTAAGACATTACTATTTTTAATCTACAAAATGGTCATTTCTCATGTTCAACTGAGTAGATAACTACCAGTAGTTCACTACTACTGACTAGTCCCTCCAAATATATTCAGAATAAATCACACTTTAGTAGGCCCCTATTTAGAGCCAGGTATTCAGGTAAGTGTTTTTGCATGTAATTTTATTTCACCCTTAAAAGAATCCTGCGGTAAGCAAAATTCTGAAATGGCCTCCAAGATCCCCATACTTGAATATTTTTATACATTGCTCTTGGGACTGCAAATCTCATAGGGTTTACTTCTGTAATTACATTACATTAGGTAACAGTACTGACTTTAAGAAAGAGAGACTGTCTGGGTGGGTCGGATCTAATCACAAGAACCCTTTAAGTCTGGGTTTGCGGGTCAGACACAGAAGTCAGAGATGAGAAACAATGGGTTTTGTGTGAGAGGTTTCTCCAGTGCTGGCTTTGCAGATGGCGGGACCACGTGGCAAGGAATGTGGCCGTCTTCCAGGTGGTAAGACTGGTCCCACACCTGCAGCTGGTCGGAGAATGAGGGTGTCAGTTCAACACCAGAAAGGACAGGAATTCTGCCAACGGCCCTTGCACTCTGAAAAGGACCCTGAGCCACAGATGGCAGCCAGAGACCCAGCTGACAGCTGAGTTTCAGCCCGGTGAGATCCTGAGCAGTCCTGTGTGATACACAGAAAACAAGAAATATTACATTTGTTGTGTGTTGAAGTCCTTATGTTTAAGGTAGGTCATTGGTTACACAGCAATAGAAAACTCATCCGAATCCCCTTTCACTTCATTTTACAAACGAGGAATGGAGACTCAGTGCAAGTAACTAATTTTGTCAAGGATAGGCAGAAAGATTTTAATACAAGACTTTGACTCTGTCTGTGGTTAGTATTTTTTTCTAACGGGCCCTACTCTTTGGAAGGAAAAGAGGGTTGGAAGAGGAAGTAAGAACTAGAGAATTAGAGTTCTGTCAAGTCAATGGTAAAGTCTCACGTATATGAGGTCACAGAATGTCATAGGAAATGTCCCCTTACGTGTGGCTTTACTAAAGTTTTTTAAATTCTGGTTGTTTCAACAAGGAGCATACAGATCAAAAGTATTTGGCAAGAAAGAATCGCATGGTGTTGGGTAAGATTAACTGTGCTTCTGAAGTGAGAGACGCATCTGTGGTTTGTGGGAACTTCCAGAATTCATGTGATTCCTCCTTATTTATTTCTTCCGTGCTGAGAAAACAACACACCAAGCCCAATATTTGATGAACCAGTTTCTTGTAAATCACATTATGCTAGTTCAGCATCATATGTTGCTGTTTCCTGTGGATCTCTAGGACTAAGAAATGCAGCATTTAGCAAGATAGCCAAATAGGTTCCATATCTTATTACATTAAACTCTGTGTGTGTGTGTGTGTGTGTGTGTGTGTGTGCGCGTGTGTGTGTGTGAGGTGGGGGTGATATCAAACTATGCAATCTATTAGAATTGTATTTTATTTTTTAAAATAAATAGATTTTATTGTTTTATTGTTTTCAGCTGTGATGGTCACATTTCATATAAATCATGTAACTAAGAAAAGTTCTAAGGAGGCTTTTTTAAATTATTCGTCATCCCCAAAACTAGAAATAATTTTGCTGTTTTTAATTACCTTTATTGTAGACATAGTTTTATGTATATATACAGATAAAAAGAATAGAACAAAAATGAACATACTGCAATAATATCTAATAATAAATAGAGTTTTACTTGAGACAAAAAGGTAAAGATATGCTGAACTTTAGATTTATTCTGCTGCCTCTATTAGACACCACTCCGTGCTGGGACATGTTGGCAACCCCACCTGCCTCACGAGGTCACCAGATCACCAGGTGCACTGGTCAACTTCAGGTGTGTCCAATGGACATTGCCTCTCATGCCACCTCTCCATCCAGAAAAAAAATATTTTTTTTTTCTCACCACATGACATGTTAGTTCTAGAAGAACCATTGCAAAAGCAGAGGTGGAAAAACTCTTTCTGTAGAAGGTCAGAGAGTAAATATTTTAGGCTGTGATGATTTCTGTGTGTGTAGGGGGAGAAGGGGGCGTTTTACAATCTTTTACAAATTTAAAAACCATTCTCCAGCCCAGAGATGAACAAAAACAGGCCAAAAGCCAGAAAGAATAAAATATTATGCCAAACATTAAGAGATTAGAGTAGTTTTTAGCAAATTATTTTATTAAAGTATCATATACTATAGAAAATACCCACATCATGAGCTTAGGGCTCAAAAAGTTTTCACAAGGTGAGCTCACTTGAGTAATAAACCGAAGTGGGGTGAAGAAAGCTACATTTTTGGCAGCTCGGAGGTCCCCCTTCCGCCCATGGCGGCCATGGAAGTGTCGCTCCCATCTCTCTGTGAGAAAACACTGTCTTCATCTGCCAGGAGTACAGTGAGCTGGCCGCCACTTTTCTGTGGCAGCTTAAGCTAGTCGCTGAGCACACAGGTGGTTACTAAGGCCTGACCATTTGTGCCTGATGTAGAACTCCTCCATGTGGTAATCTTTTTGGAGAGTTTCCCCTTGGATTGGATGAGACTTTCTCAAATCCGCATTTGACTTTGAGGCTCTTCTTGGTCACGTCTGTTTCCTTTCACAGATGTCAGATCAGCATAGGGTATAATGGCTTCCACTTCCCAGTCAGGCTTCCATTTCACTTCTAAATCTCAGTTGTTACTTCTCAATAAACCTATCGCACCCCTAATCTACCTCGGCTCCTGCCCCCTGGAGGACTCAGACTGACACCTGTCCCCTTCCATCTGTTCCTTCACCTTCTCAAGTGGACACCACACTAACCTCTAACACGTAGGTAGCTTCCTGGATTGAACTTGATATCGAGAGAATCATGAACCATGAAGTCTTTTGTAATTGGCTTATTTTGCTCAGCATTTTATTCGTGAGATTCATCTTTCTTATTCTTGTAGTTGTAGATTGTCCATTCTTGTTCGTTAGTTTTCTGTGTGAATGTGTCCTTTGTGTAAAATATACCACAATTTATTTGGCGACCCTAAGGTAGATGGACATTAGTTTGTTTCTAGTTTGAAATTATTACCAATAGAACTGCCATAAGCATTGCTGTACCTGTCTTTTGGTGAACATTTCATTCATGTATTCAGTTTCAGTAGATTTTGCCAAACAAATTTCCAAGTTCTTTTATGAACTTCTAGTCCACAAGCAATGTGTGAGTGCCTGTTGCTCCACAGAAAGAGTATTTTTTATTTTAGCCATTCTGTTGGGGGTAAAGATATATCACATTATAATTATCATTTAAACGTCATTGAAAAACAAGTGAAGTTGAGGACCTTCTGTGTGTTCTCCTTTGTCTTCAGGTATTTTGCACCTTTTCCATTCTGTTGAATTCTGTTGTGTGCATTTTTCATATTGATTTTTTTGATGTTCTTTAAATATTCTGGGTAGGAATGTTTTGTTGAATGTATATGTAATTCAAACATATTCTGCTATTTTTACTCTTTTAATGGTGCTTTTGATGAAAAGAAGTTCCCGACTACAATGTGGTCTGATTTATTAAATTTTTTTGTTAACACTTTTTGTATCCTGTTCAGAAAATATTTCCCTACTCCAAAGTCATGAAGATACTCTCCTATGTTTTCTTCTAAAATCTTTATTGTTTTAACTTTAATGTTTAGATTTTGACTTTATTTTTGTACGTTAAGTGAGACAGTGGTGATAATTTGTTTTTTATGAATATTCAACTTGCCCAGCACCATTTATTGAAAAGACTATCTTTCTGCAATGCATTGAATAGTCACCCAGACCGTAAAAGAGATGATGATTTCTCTACTCTCAAATTCTGTTCTATTGGCTTATTTCTTTTTCCTTGCACTATTACCATATATTCCTAATTATTAGACCTTTGTAATAAATCTTGATATCTAGCATTGTAACATCCAGCCTTGTTCTTCTCCAGTAATGCCTTGGACATACTTGGGCCTTTACATTTCCATAAATTTTATAATCATCTTGCCAATTTTCATACGGTTAGATTTAAGTTATACATTAATTTGATGACAACTTACAATTTTACAATACTGAATCTTCCAAACCATGAAGGTGCTATAACCTTTCATATTTTTGGATGTTAATATGGTCATGACAATTTTCTTATGCGTATTGTCTTCGTGGTACATGTTTTCATATTTATTTATTCCAGCTATCTCTTAAAGTGAGTCATTTATAGAAAGCATGTAGTTGAGGGGCGCCTGGGTGGCTCAGTCGGTTAACCGTCCGACTTCAGCTCAGGTCACGATCTCACAATCCGTGGGTTTGAGCCCCGCGTCGGGCTCTGGGCTGACAGCTCAGAGCCTGGAGCCTGCTTCCGATTCTGTGTCTCCCTCTCTCTCTGCCCCTCCCCCGTTCATGCTCTGTCTCTCTCTGTCTCAAAAATAAATAAACGTTAAAAAAGAAAAAAAAGCATGTAGTTGAATCTTACTTTTTTATATAGTCTGACAATCTCTGATTTTGAAATGGAATGTTCACTTTACATATAATTCAATCAACTTATTTAATTGCATTTATGTCCACCATTTGCTATTTTCTTTTTATTTGTTTCCTCAGGTTTTTATCCCTGTTTCTCTTTTGCCTTCCTTTGAGATAATCGGACAATTTTTAGTATTGCATTAAAATTTTTCTTTCGGCTTTTTATTAAACCTTTGCATACTTTTAAAGAAACTAATAGAAGAAAAAATGCACATAACCATCATACCCCGTGCTCCTCATTTATTTCTGTAAGTCTGATTTTTCATTTGGTGTCACACACCTTCAGCCAAAAGAACTTTTAGCATGTCTTGCTAAAATTTTCCATGTTTTGATTTTTCTGGGAATGCCTATATTTTCCTTAGTTTTTGAAAAATAACATTGACAGTGAATATAGAATTCTTTTAGCATTTTAAAGATATTATTTCAAAAAAACGATATCATTTCATTATCTTCTGGCTTCTCTTATTTCTAATAAGAAGTCTGCTATCATTTGTATCACTTTTTTCCTGTGTATAATTTGTTGTTTTCTCTGGCAACGTTAAATATTTTTTCTTTACATTTGGTTTTTACCTGACTGCTTGGTTTCATTCAGCTTCTTGCATTTGTAAGCTTATGTTTTTTATAATATCTTGGTAAACTTTAGCTAGTATTTTTTTTTTTCGGATCTATTCTCTCTTGGCCATGTCTGAGATTATATGTTATTTGTAATAGATTCCTTGATATTGTTCTCCAGTCCATTGAGGCTTACTTTTTTTTAATCTCCTATTTATAGATTGAATATTTTCTATTAGTCTGTCATTAAGTTTACCGATGCCATCTTTAAGCAGCTGTTAAGCCTATTCAGTGAGTTTATCATTTCAGATACTTTATTTTAGCTTCTAAATTTTAATTTGCTTTTGTAAAAAAAAAAAAAAACCATAGCCTCCATTTCTCTGTTGGAATGGTCCATTTATTAATATATTGTGACCCTCCTTTACTTGGTCTTGGAAAACATTTATAGCTGCTTTGAATTCCTATAAACTAATCCTGACGTCTGGGTCATCTAAGGTTTGGTTTCAGTTGGCTACTTTTTATCTTTATTACCAGTAACACTTACCTGTTTCTTTGAATGTCTCATAATTTTTAATTTTATCCTATGCATTTTGGGTCATCCATTGTAGAGACTCTAGTTCTGTATATTCTCTGAAAGAGTGTTGTTTTACTTTGAGAAGGCAGTTAACTTGGCTTCACTCAAACTCAGCTCTCTCTCCTGCAGAAGGCCAACTGAACTCTCTACTTGCTAGCGGCTGTTGTCTCCTGCTCTTACCAGTCAGTCCACTTGTCTGCAAACTTGGGTCAAAACAATGAGAAGTTCATACACTAAATTTTGGTGTTCTCCAGTGGCTCTCCCCAACACAACACCTTCGTCTTCCTGGTTCTAGCTGCTCCAAACTCTATCCTGGTACCTCTCCAGCTAGGAAGACTACAGCTTTTTACTATCTTGCTAGCACTGGGAAGTGCCCTCAGTTGAAAAGCCATGTCATATAGTGCAGTTCCCTTTTTCTTAAAAGGTTTTTTCTAAAAGTTTCTTAAAAGGTTTTTTGTTGTTGTTGTTTGTTTGTTGTTTGTTGTTGTTTGTTTGTTTTGTTGTTGTTTTCTTTAAAGGTTCTTAAAAGGTTCACTTTCTTCCAGCTGTTGCCTGTTCCTGGTTACTCTTCAGTGGTGCATATGGTTGTTTGGTTGTTTTTGTATGTCTTAATAACTGTTAATCTGTGCAATGAGTTCAATACAACTGTTCTGTCAAAAGTGGGACTTCTGTTTATCTCTTTGAATGTCCTTTTGTGTGATTTTCCCTATTCTACCTACCATTTTCTCTTTTAAGTCACATATGTTTTGCTGCTACTTTTAATGCAGATTTCTTCTCTGAATGTACTTGTTCTTCTTACATTTGATTTAAAGTTTGCTGGTCCAATCTCATCGCTTGATTTTTCTTTTTTGTTTTCCTTTTTTTTTAAATTTTATCTTTGAAAGCTTAGTTGTATTTTTTTGTCTTTACAAAATACAATGATGTAGGGACGCCTGGGTGGCCCAGTCGGTTAAGCGTCCGACTTCAGCCAGGTCACGATCTCGCAGTCCATGAGTTCGAGCCCCACGTCGGGCTCTGGGCTGATGGCTCAGAGCCTGGAGCCTGTTTCCGATTCTGTGTCTCCCTCTCTCTCTGCCCCTTCCCTGTTCATGCTCTGTCTCTCTCTGTCCCAAAAATAAATAAACGTTGAAAAAAAAAATTAAAAAAAAAAATACAATGATGTCCATAAAGAATTTGTTTTTTTTTTATGTTTACAGTTCATGGCTTTTTCATTGTTTTTTTTAAATTTTCTTTTTTATTTTTTTAAAATTTACATCCAAATTAGTTAGCATATAGTGAAACAATGATTACCCATTTAGCTCATCCCCCCTCCCAGTAACCCTCAGTTTATTCTCCATATTTATGAGTCTCTTCTGTTTTGTCCCCCTCCCTGTTTTTATATTATTTTTGTTTCCCTTCCCTTATGTTCATCTGTTTTGTCTCTTAAAATCCCCATATGAGTGAAGTCATATGATTTTTGTCTTTCTCTGACTAATTTCACTTAGCATAATACCCTCCAGTTCCATCCACACAGCTGCAAATGGCAAGATTTCATTCATAAAGAATTAGTTTTATGATTTCCTTTTCTGTTTTCTTAGCTGTTTACTCTTGTGATATGCGTCTTTCATCTGCATTTAACCTATGTTTCAGTTCTTTATTTATCCCCTTCCCCACCTAAAAGTTTTATACTGGTTCCATTGTTGTCATTACCTTAAATGAAGCTAACTATTTGTTAAAGAATCATGTGGGGAGAAATCAGCTTCTTCTTGGAATTACGGTTGCGAGGACTCAATAAATGCGTTATTTCCTTTGCCTTGAAGACAATTTACTTGTCATTGTTGTTGTTGTTGTTTAGTGCCCAAGAGGTTTATTGAAGACATCTTTACTTGGCAGCTGTCTGTACTGGTACCATATAATCACTTGATACCTTTACTCCTTCATCCTATTTTCCCCTCCAGTGGCTCCGCACACGGACACAGAGAACGTAAAAGTACCTGATCTACAGTTGATCCTTCAGGTCCACCTCCCTTTGCATTCTGTGGTCTGAAACAGAAGCTCTAACAGCGTCTTATCCATTCTCTCCGGTGATGCACATATACCCCCGGTTCTCGTCTCTCTCCTCAACGTTACATTTGTATGGGTCCTTGGAAATGACACTCCTTACTTTTAAGAAAAGTCTGAGGAAAAGAGGTCAAATCTCCTCTTTATCCTGCATTTTGGTCCCGATTTTATATTACTTTGCAAGTATGTTTTAGGTTTAAGTTTTTCTGTATTTTTAATATTATTTTCCGCTCGTTTCAAAGAAAAAGAATGAGAAAAAAAATTGCCATATTTAACTGGGAGTCCCCACAGGACTCTTCAAAGCATTCAGTTTATATTGCGCCTTTTAGATAAAGATGATAAAGTGATGTCAAAGATTTACGATACTTCCTTTGCGCTTCAGGTGTTTTAGAATTTCTTGAATCCTACAGTACAAATTTTACTGCATCTTGAATAAAACCTTCAGCCCAAGCAGTACTCATTAAAGGAGATAGTGTAGTATAGAGGTTAATGTCACAGTTTCAGAGTTATAATGGCATGGGTTAAAGCATCAGATGCACCCATACCTGTTGTATGATAATTGAGAAAATTGCTTAATTTCCCAATATCCTAATTCAATTTCTTCATGTTGGCAATGGAAATACCCACCTCACAGAGATGTGGTAAGGATTAAATGAGATAACACAGAGAAAACAATTGCTACATAGTATTGCTAAATGAACAGTAGTAATTATGATTATTATTCTAGATTATATTTTGTTGAATCAAATCATGATATCAATTATCATAAAATTTTATTGTACTTTCCATATTCCTTAGGTAGAAAGATATGTGTAACTCTCCCAATACAAGTAAAATAATTTTTCTGGAGAAACAGAAGAAAGGTTAATGATTCCTGTGTCTTAGGACCTTATTATCTAAGGGTTGAACTTGCTGGGAGAAAAATTTTGCTTATGGAAGTGCATGCCAGCTGCTGGCATGTTATCTTTTGTCTTGTCTATACCCTGACCTTTCAGCTTTATAACTTCCAAATGTTTATGTAATGAGAACTGCCCTTTTAAAATTGACACAGTGATTAAAATTGAAAATGAGATCCGAGACTGTTCTCTAATAAATAGGCTGGATCTGAGCATACATCTGTCCAGCAAAAATCTTCTAAGCAAGTAGGCACACAATTCTTTGCTTGTATGGAAAAAAGTGAAGGTGACATTTATACCGTTCAATAATTTTTCTCTCCATCTGCTTATTCAATGGTAAGATTTAAGTTGGCAAAACGCTACACTCACACTGATACTACTACTAGGCTATTTGTCAAATATTCAGCTTTTAGAAGCATGCATCCAGGCCCTTATTGACACATAAATTTCTTATATATTCCAATTTATAAGAAAACACCCTTTCAAAAAGAGGATGATAATCAAAGCAGAACCCGCCTTACTCCAGTAGTTCGTCTTGCTAACAGATCCGCCAGTTCCATCAAAGATTCCCGGATCCCATAACAGTTTATCCTATTTTCTTCACTTCTGCCCATTTATATATACATATGTATATATACATATGTATATATCATATGTATATATATGTACGTATATATGTACATATATATACATATGTATATATGTGTGTATATATATGTATATGTGTATAACTTTCATCTCATCTGAATAAGTATGAATGAAACTTTATCAAATTTATTGATTCCAACATTTTTTTTGTTTGTTTTAAACTAGGATCTAAGCTGGGATTACATTAAGCCATGGTAACCACACCTCTTTCATCTGTGCTCTGCTTTTCAGGTAAATAGAAGGAGGTTTCTTTTATTTCAAAATACTGAATCTCCTACTTGTTCTTCCACTAAGTCCTATATCCGAATTTGAGGGACACATCTAAATTTTACTTATTTTCTAGGAAAAAAACATTGATACCACTGGGTCAAATAAATGTGACTCACTCTTTACATTCACACTGTTCTAATCATTTCCCTCCTGTGGGAGACAAAATGCTTATGGCATCTCAACATGCCAATTTAAAATATTAAAATATTTAAATATCTAAGTAATAATAATAGTTTTCCATTATTCAGAAACCTACCAAAATTCTGAAAAAATAGGAAAGTCTCACCACTTTGTATGTGTACTTTATTATTGAAGCATGACACCATTCTTTTTATTTTTAATTTCTTAAGGTTTATTTATTTTTGAGAGAGAGAAAGTGGGGTAGTGGCAGAGAGAGAGTGAGACAGAAGACCCGAAGCAGGCTCAGTGCTGACAGCAGAGAACCCAATGCGGGACTCGAATTCACAAACCGTGAGATATGACCTGAGCCAAAGTTGGACGCTCAACAGACTGAGCCACCCAGGTGCCCCAGACACCATTCTGTATGCTTTAAGAAAGGACACTAATTGTTAAAAGTTGAGAGATGTAAAGGATCTCGAAATCATCCAGTCCAACTACTTTCCAGTGCTTAGATTCTCTGCATAGATTTCTCCAAAGTTATTGTCTTATAAGCCTATGCCTGAACACTTTTATTAATAGAACTGACATGGTGATTTGAGACAGTAAATCCTGCCTTTGGACAATTTTGATTGTAAACAAAAAACGATGTTGTGATTAAATATTTTTCTGAGATGTTCTTCAATTGGTTTCATTTATATTCTGAAATATACCGAAAAGTTATATTCCAATTACCAAAACGGTTTTCTTTTTACTATTTCTGTTGTGAAAACTACAGGTCTTATAATAAAAATTCAAATAATATAGAAGGATATGCAATTAAAAGTATCTCTCCCTTATTCTATCCTGGTAGCTTTACTCTCTGGAAGTTATACTATCAAAATTTTCTTGGAGGATTTTGGAGAAAATTCTCACCTAAAAACTCATACCTACTGATATATAGATATAAATTATGTAGAGTTTTAAGTGCCACTTGGCATGTAAAATATACACTATTCTGGTTTACTTTTTAATTTTACAACTAATTCTTATTTCCCCATGAAAATGTACACATCAACCACATTCTTTTTATTAGCTGCAGAGTACTCTATTGTAAAAATCCTGACACAAGTTTACATGCATGTGCGAAACTATGCAATGGGAAATTTTTCAAAAAGGTTTTGTTGGGTCAATTTCTTTATTTCTGAGCAAGAATTTTGCTCTTTTCAAAAATAATTAATTAGTACTTTGGGAAAACAGTACGGAGTTTCCTCAAAAAGTTAAAAATAGAAATACCCTACAATCTAGAAATTGCACTAGTATTTACCCAAAGAATGCAAAAATACTAATTCAAAGGGACACATGCACCCTGATGTTTATAGTAGCATTATCTATAATATCCAAATTATGGAAACAGTCCAAGTGTCCACCAACTAATGAATGGATAAGAAAGATGTGGTATATATATATATATATACCACAGTAGAAGAATACTCAGCCATAAAAAAGAATGACATCTTGCCATTTGCAATGACATGGATGGAGCTAGAGAGTATCATGCTAAACAAAAGAAGTCAGTCAGAGAAAGACAAATGCCATATGATTTACTCATATGTGGAATTTAAGAAACAAAGTGAAGGGGAAAAGGGGGAAGAGAGAGTGGTGGGGGGCAAACCATGAAACAGAGTCTTAACTAGAGAGAACAAACTGATGGTTACCAGTGGGGAGTGGGGGGAGGAGGATGGGTGAAACAAGTAATGGGGATTAAGGAGTGCACTTGTCATGATGAACACAAGGTATTTTATGTAAGTATCGAATCACTATATTGTACACCTAAAACAAAACTACACAGTACGTTAACTACTTGGAATTAAAATAAAAACCTAAAAAATAAATAAGAGCACTGAATGAAATAAAATAAAATGACATAATACAATCACTTTTTTCAAGTTTCATAACAAGTCTTCTCTTTGACAGCAACAAACCTGAAATAAGTATTTTGTGCCTGAGATTCAATCTTCTTTAATTTTTAGAAAAACAAGATGAGGTTTTCAATATTGCCTTTGGTTCAGTACTTAAAACCTATCAAGCAAATATATAATTTTTCTACATTGAAACAATAGCATGTTTTTACATTAAATTGTGAGAAATTAGGAAGTGACTGGGGCGCCTGGGTGGCTCAGTGGGTTGAGCGTCCGACTTCAGCTCAGGTCATGATCTCGCAGTTCGTGAGTTCGAGCCTCGCGTCGGGCTTTGTGCTGACAGCTCAGAGCCTGGAGCCTGCTTCAGATTCTGTGTCTCCCTCTCTCTCTGCCCCTTCCCCGCTCGTGCTCTGTCTCTCTCTGTCTCTCAAAAATGAATAAACGTTAAAAAAAAAAAGAAGTGATTGACACTTCTGTTGTGTTTCAAAGATAAACTTGTAGAAATGCATCCGTTTTTATAATTCTTCTATAATAAAAGTTTTTTTAAAAAATTTCGAATTAACTTTAAATTTACAGAAAAGTTGCAAATATAGCACAAAGAGTTCACACATAACCCTCACTCAGATTCCCAAGTGTTAATTTTCAAAACTGTAGTACAATGATCAAAGCCAGGAAATTAACATTGCTGTGCCACTATTAGCTGGACAACAGATTTCAGTGTTCCCCTGATGTCCCATTTTGATTCCACAATCCAGTTAGAATCCCACATCACAGTTAGTTGTGTCTGAGCAGTGACAATTCTCAGTCTTTCCCTATCTTCCACGATTTGACACGTTCTGAATACTGGTCTGTTATTTTGTAGAGTATCTTTCAGTCTGTTTTTGTCTGCTGTTTTGTCATGATTAAAATGAGGTTATTCATTTTAGCAAAAAAAAACTGGAGAAATGATGTGTCCTTTTCACTGCATTATAACAAGGGGGAAACGATTTTCATATGGATTGTAACTAGTGGTAGAACCCTCAATCATACGGCCAATGTGGTGTTCCCTCGGTTTCTCTAATGCAAATTTACCATTTTTCCTTTTTAATTGATAAGCATCTTGGGGGAGATATTTTGAGGCTCTGTAAATATTCTGTTTCCCCTCAAATTTTTATTCATTGCATTTTTCATCCACTGGTGGATCTTGCTTGCAGCAATTATGATGGTGGTGTTTATCTAATGATAGTTTTGTATTTCTCTAAGTCCTTCTACATTTATTAATAGGAATTATTTTATTAAAAGGAGCTTCTACTTCCTTTATTTATTTACTCAATTATTAATTTATATAAATACAGACTCATGGATATTTATTTTATTCCAAAAATTATAATTAACTGCTATCTTTATTTATTTTCTTATTCAAATTGGCTATTAAGAATACAACAAAATACCACAGACTGGGTGGCTTAAAAAACAGGAATCAATTTCTAACAATTCTGGAGACTGAATTTCAATATCAAAGTGTAGCCAGGTTTGATTTCTCCCTAAGACCACTCTCCTTCATTTGCAGATGGCTGTCCTCACATGGCCTTTTCTCCATAAATGCAGATCTCTTGTGTGTCTTCTTACAAGAACACCAGTTGTAGGACCCCACCCTTATGACCATATTGAACCTTAATTACCTCTTAAAAGGTTCTGTCTCCAAATACAGTCAAATTGGGGGTTAGGACATCAACATATGAGTTCAACAGCATAACAGCATATTTATCTTCCTGTTTGATTAATAGTCAAGGTTGGCTACCTTTCATGGCCTCTTCTTTACCAACAATCTGCTTCTGCTTAAGGCTGTCTTGTTTCCCTGATTCCTCATTCTGCCTCTCCCTCTGCTCCTCTGTAGTATGAAAGGGCTATAATGACTCTCACATTTTCCACTCTGTCATTTTTAGTGCAGAGTCATTGTTTGAGCCCTTCAGGCCTGGTTGATTATTGGAAGACTGAATGTTATGAAAGATTGGCAGATGTTGATGTCCTCTTAAAAAACTTTCTTAATTTGGTACAAATTCCATTGGATTTGACAGCTCTCAGTCACAGTTAGTGGTTTTGCTGTGCTTTCCTAGTTTTATTTTAGATGGAGTTTCTCCACTCTGTTTTCCATTCTCTTTTTTGTGTTTTAATTGGCTTCAAGGAGAGTGGAGTGAAGTGCCTTTATTTGGCTGTTATCTTCAATTAAAGAGAAACTAAATTATTCACTGTTATTAGTATTACGGATTTTTTTTTGAAAGAGAGAGAGAGAGAGAGACAGCAAATGCGTGAGCAGAGAAGGGGCAGAGGAAGAGAAAGGATCTTAACTGGGCTTCCAGGACCCTGGGATCATGACCTGAACCAAAATCAAGAGTCTGTTGCTCCAACGACTGAGCCACCCACGTGCCCCAATATTATGGAAATTTTAAAGAGAGAACTGTGAATATATTAATGGAAATAATATACTGATAAATGTTGAAAATGTTCCCAAAATATAAATATAATAATAATATATTTTATAATATAATAATATTTGTTTGTGCTAAGTATAATAATAATTAAAATAAGAGCCACCAATATTTATTGAACTCTTACTCTATCCCAGGGATTGTGCAGGAATCCATGAGGAAAACCTAATTTACTCTTATAACCACTATAAACCAGAGATAACAGTATTAAATTTTACAAATGGAAATACTTGTTCAAGGCTACACAAGTGATAAATGTTAGAGCTGGGTGTCACACACAGGTTTACCTATCTAAATTATTCACAACCACCATGTCGTAGAGATTATCTTTGGAAGAAAAGAAAACAAATAAATCAATACAAAGAAACAACAAGATACACCTCAATATTTTCTAATATTATTTTCTTTACTAATTATCCTATTTCCAATAACATCACTGCAAAATATGTTAACTCATCTTATAAATGTACTCATAGAATAAAACAAGCACATATGTCATGGTCACTACTGTATATAATTCTTCACTTACAAAAGCAATATATTGCCTCTATTGTGAGTGGCCTATTTGTTTCAGTTATTTATTTCTTTATATACCAAATCTACACAGGAAATGAAACCCTGGCACTAGTTACTTTACACTGATATGGCCAATACAGACTGATGCAGTTTTCTTTCCATGCCCAAACATCTATTAACATGGAGAAAATCTGGATTATCTGGTACTAAATGTGCAAAAATGGGTTTAGCATCCTGTGCTGGATGATTGAATGCATCCTTGGATGAGCCTATCAAGGTTTAATTGAACTACAAATCCAATGATAATTGGAATAGAACTCCAGTCCAAAACAGGACGCAAATATTCTAAGCTTTAGTTAATGAACAGAAGCAAATGGAGATTTCTGCTTAAATTTATGGCATCCTTTGACTGTGTCAGTCATTCAAAAAACGCAATATGGCAATATTTGAAATGAATAGTTATGTAACAATAATTAGACAGTACCTACTCTGTGCTCAATAAATGAGACTAGAAAACTAAAATGTAAGATGGGAATATTTTAAAATAACTCAAGTCCTCATCTATATTTTAGGTTCTTCAAGGCTATATATTTTTCTTCATACAATGTTAATGCAGTTTTAGGTGTATCGTAGTTACTAAATACATGTTTTATTTGTATGTATAAATGGTTAGTCTTTGGGGTGCCTGGGTGGATCAGTGGGTTGAGCATTGACTTTGGCTCAGGTCATGATCTCGTGGTTTGTGAGTTCGAGCCCCACATCAGGCTCACTGCTGTCAAGAAGAGCCTGCTTTGGATCCTCTGTCCCCCCATCTCTCTGCCCTTCTCCCGCTTACACCTTTTCTCTCAAAAATAATTAAAAACATTAAAAAAACATTTAAATGGCTAGTCCTTGGAAGAAATAGATTAGTAGATGAGGCATAATACATTGCATTCATTATTAAAGTCATTTAATTGATTTAAAAAAAAGGTGAGTTTACTTAATAAAAGGATATATACTAGTCAGGACTGCAGTTGCCATTGTCAACATGGTCATCTGGTATATTGAACGAGCTCAATGGCTTATAATCACCAGAATTAGGTAAAACACATGCAAATTCATTTAACATTGTCTAAACCTCTTACAAGATTTTAAAGCTGTGATGTTTACTTCTGAAATGTTTTTGAAAGTTTCATTACTGTGACTATTCACAATTACAAATGTACATAGAACTGAAGATAAAGGTGACTGCGTTAATCAAACTGACACTATTATGGAGAAGAGATTAGTGATTGCTAGGGGTTCGAGATAAGAGAAGAGAGGGAGAGGACTGTTGACTCTAAGCAGTAGTGGGAAGGATCCCTTTGTGGTGGTGGAATAGTTCTGGACCTGATTGTGGTGATAGCGGTAGGAATCTACACATGTAATACACATGTTGTCAATGGCACATGAAATGAAATGGCACATGTTGTATCTATAGCAATTTTCTGATCTTGATATTGTTCAGTAGTTGCATAAGAAGTAGTCATTGAGAGGAACTGGGTGAATGACACACAGGGCTTCAGTAATTTTACAACTTTTTGTGAATCTATAATCATTTCAAAGTAAAAGTATAAAAAATGATTGAGCAGAGTTAATCTTGACTTGCATAAGAGTTGTGGTTTTTTTTTTCTCACCACTTACATTTAAATGTTTTCTATTTCTACAATTCTAGTTTGAATGATGCTATTTACAAGCTGTACATACTTGGGCTTTTGACAAGCAGTTGCAGGTGGCATATCAACTCATCAAACGCATCATGTACTCTTGTTTTTCAGTGATGAACACATGGCAGTCAATCTGATATTTTTCTTTAGAGGGCAGAATTTCTCAAGTGTTTTGGTCGAAACACTGTTGTGACACTTGCTCGTTTCTACCTATATTGCAAATATGGTTTTATATATTTCATCAGTACAATAAAAAAAATGTGAAATACTGGAGTTTTCCTGATTTTATAGTTCCCCGGGGATTTCAAGTATACTTTGAAACAATATACCCATATTTTGTTATTCGCATATTTTTTCCTGTGTTCATGTATATTATACTTAGGTGAATGGTGTAGATCTTCCTGATAATGCATAAAGGATGCTAGAAGACGCATGGATGGTATGTAGGTATATGTGTATAAAAGTCGATGAGAAAGGTATTAGAATTCTCCTGCCCTGCCAATCTCTGTCAATGCTAGGAACCTTCCACAGGCAAATATTCCATCTCATTGTTTCAATTTTTATTGCCTTAAAAACTAGAAAAAGTGAGCATTTTAATATTTATTTCAATTTGTGTTTCCTATGAACACCTATGAAGTATCTAGTGATTTGCTTAGTTTTTTCTTCCTAGGTAATGTTCTTTTCCCAGGTGATCCAAGGAACTGCTTCTGTTGATTACACAGAGCTCCTGTGGTATATGTTGCAAAGATCCTTCTTAAAGTATCATCAATAGGACAGGAAACATGGTATATTCAAGGAATTGAAAAAAAGAAAAGCAAACTTGTTATGGCTGATGCACAGAGATTAAAGGGAGTATAAGTGAAAAACTGTGAGAGGTATAGAAATACAGAGGCTACATAAAGGATTTTAGTTTTTATCCTAAAGCAAGAAGATGGCAGTGGAATGGTTTATGTTGGGAGTGTGGGTGGGATAAAGTCCAGAGATGATTGTCGTGTTGTAATTGAGATTTATTGTAAAAATTCTTCCCTTTTCTTTATTTTTTAAGTTTATTTATTTATTGTGAGAGAAAGCAAGAGTGTGCGCACCGCACATCAGGCGTAGAGGGGCAGAGAAAGAGAGAGAAAGAGAGACACAGAGAGGATCCCAAGCAGGCTCCATGCCATAGGCATGGTGCCCAATGCGGGGATCAACCTCAGAAACTATGACATCATGACCTGAGCCAACATCAAGAGTCAGTCGCTTAACTGACTGAGCCGTCTAGGAGCCCCTGTAAAAATTCTTTTCAAATAATATATCTAAAACTCTTAGCAAAGAGAACGGCACATAGTTCCAGATATTTAACAAACATCCAAATTCATCGTTAATATGGATATATTTATCACTGTTAACATTTCTGTCAGGGGGAGACTCTGAAGTCTGGTGAGGCTGAATGATGATTCCAATGCGATAGCTATAAAGAATCACAGATAGCTGTTTCTAAGCTAAATCTCATTCTCATTCTGATATCCAGAGTGTGACTATGTCTACAGCAAGCGATTTGTGAGCTCACAACACAAATCTAGCCAGGGGAGTGATTCTTTTACAGACCAAACATTAAGAATATTAAAAACAAAAATTCAATCACTCATTGGGTCACTCTCATGGGAGTCCTACCAAGTGCATATGATTAATGCATTGGAGGCCAAAAGACTTGGTTACAATAGCACTTACACAGAATAGGTTTTGGAAAACAATACTATCCTCATTATAGAGTTAGTCTGCCAGAATTTACAAGTGCCATTTTTCAAAATTAAATAATCTACAAGCTTCATGTTCACAAACATGCACATACTCCGTGAGCCCTCAATAAATACTAACTGACTGACTGACAGATAAACAGCCTCATAAACGGATAAACACTTCTAAGCGAACTGTCGCCATATATTTAAAGAGGCAGTATCAGATCTACGTGTATCAGCTGGAGATTAAGTATATGAGAAATGTAGCAAAAATACAAAAGTGGAAACATCTATTTAAATTGTGAGTTCCTCGAATAGCAAATGAAGTCTAGCATTTTTTAAATTATCCCAAATGAAAGTTTTGTAAAGTAACTTCATTCAACAGAATAGGGACTCTTGAAAGATTATAAACAAATCCATCTTTGTAACTTCAGATCTGTAGGCTGCTTCTTAATTAATTGGTAAATAATGGAGACTTTGGTCTTGTGTATTTCTTGTGTGATATGTGTGACATCTCTTGAGAAGGAGAGATATAAGGAAACCGCCAAGACAACATTAAAGATCAAGAAGTGGACATTTGATTACACCCTCTTCTCTCAGGTTTTATTATACTGAAGTCTTATTAAATATCCTTACCTATATCAATGAGCATATCCTTACTAATTTAACTGAAATGTAGCAACAATTGGGCTAACAATCTTGAGTTCAGAACTTGCTTACTTTATGAACTTAGGCAAGATCTAACCTTCCTGAGTTTAAAATCATTTTATCTCAACAATGGGAATAATTCATTTCACCATTTCTTTTAACAAACTATTTTTTCAAATATGTATAATATCTGGCACAGTGCTGGACATTTCATGGGAACGAAGTGAGTCTTACTTGCTGATATTATTTATTAATTAATAATAACAGTGACAATTTCCCCAGTAACAAATCTCCATTTAAGCATTCTCTCTCTCTTGATAATGAGACTGTGGTGGGGAGTTCTGTTGCAGTAGCTGAGTTTACAGGATGACAGAATAGAATAGCCTTTGTAGGATAGGACAAGTTGGGATTAAAGGAGGGTCTTGCTCTCTGGGTTGGCATAGCCAGGATGTTTGAAGTGTGTTAGTTACCCTGGCCAGACCCAAAAGAGAAAGTGAAGACCACACAACTACCACGTGCTCCCCTTATGAGGAAGAAAAAGGGAGTAAATGGCTTTCAGTGAGAGTTAAGGGGAAACCCAGGGGCGCCTGGGTGGCGCAGTGGGTTAAGCGTCCGACTTCAGCCAGGTCACGATCTTGCGGTCTGTGAGTTCGAGCCCCGCGTCAGGCTCTGGGCTGATGGCTCAGAGCCTGGAGCCTGTTTCAAATTCTGTGTCTCCCTCTCTCTCTGCCCCTGCCCCGTTCATGCTCTGTCTCTCTCTGTCCCAAAAATAAAAAAAAATAAATAAATGTTGAAAAAAAATTAAAAAAAAAAAAGAGTTAAGGGGAAATCCAAACCCTGGATTGAAGACATAATTCTCCAGCCTATTACGTTAAAGGTCAAAGAAAAGGATTTTGTGGCTGTTTTGTTTTGAGAACTTGGAAGCCCCATTCCTTCCAGTTGTGTTACATGTAGATTTCAGTCATGCCTGAGACCAACTAAAGATGTTTTGGTGGTCACAATCGCTCCATGGACGACTGCATTTTCTATGGAGGTTAGAGACTGCTTGCAAGAAGGACAATAAAAATACAGCGATGTATTTTATTTATTAGTTTTTTAATGATGCAGTGTTCTTTGAAGAACTGTTGCATCTTTTTTAAATTTTTTTTTCAACGTTTTTTATTTATTTTTGGGACAGAGAGAGACAGAGCATAAACGGGGGAGGGGCAGAGAGAGAGGGAGACACAGAATCGGAAACAGGCTCCAGGCTCTGAGCCATCAGCCCAGAGCCTGACGCGGGGCTGGAACTCACGGACCGTGAGATCGTGACCTGGCTGAAGTCGGACGCTTAACCGACTGCGCCACCCAGGCGCCCCTACAGCGATGTATTTTAAAGGTTGATCCAAGTGCTACAATTTGTGACTACTGTATTAATAGGATATTCATTAATACTGCTAATGGGGAGGAAAGTGACTCATAAATGTTGAAAATTATGCTTTTTATATTCGTTTCCTCACTTGCCTTCTTTCACTACAAATGGGACTAAGCTTAAATGGAAGGTGTAGGCTGAGTGTTGTGCTTTGGCATTACATTTGCCTTCTAAAACTACTTCAAATGTTTTCTTCTTAAAATCCTTAATCATTCCAGAAGAGGCTATTTTTAGGCCAAATTTAGTTGAGAAAGTTGATGTTTAGACTAGACAAAAGCAACAGACCGAATATTAAATAACAGGTAAGAGGTAGACTATGAAACTAGTAATTTTTTTTTAATTTTTTTTTCAACGTTTTTTATTTATTTTTGGGACAGAGAGAGACAGAGCATGAACGGGGGAGGGGCAGAGAGAGAGGGAGACACAGAATCGGAAACAGGCTCCAGGCTCCGAGCCATCAGCCCAGAGCCTGACGCGGGGCTCGAACTCCCGGACCGCGAGATCGTGACCTGGCTGAAGTCGGACGCTTAACCGACTGCGCCACCCAGGCGCCCCAGTAATTTTTAAAATTTGGGAAGATATACCATGTTTCTGATTGAAAAGCATAAATATTACAAGGATGTAAAATGATCCCTATATAATACACATCTAATAAAATTGCAATCAGAATTCCAGCTCGTTTGAGCTGATCAAAATAAATAATATGTGGAACAGTAAGAGCATAAGAAAAACTCCCAAGACATTTTGAGAAAGAAGAACATTAGGGAAGAACTCCCCCATCACTTAATAAAACATTATAAACCTGGAGACATAATCAAGGACAGTGAGTAAACAAAATGGTCCTGGACGTAATCAAACTGCTTTATAAAATAACACGCAGAAAGAAACTCAGGACTGCATACCTCAACCTATCTCTATCTCTGTCTCTATTCGTAACCAAATTACTACTATCACACTCCTCTCTCTCTCTCCATCTGCCAAAAACAGAACACACACATACTTTCTCTCCCTCCTCATTGATCTGCCCATTATCTATCTAGTTATTTATCTATCTGTCATCATCCATCTACCATTTATTTATCTATCTTCTCTATCTATATCTATGTACAGATAGGGAGTAGGGAAGAACATTTTATCCAAGATAAATATATTGGAAAAGACTGAGAGATCTGATTATGAAAAATATTTTCAAAGTTTTCAGAGAAAACATTTTCAACAACAGAATCAAAAGGCAAATGATATGATCAAAAATGTTTCTAATAATGTGCTAATGGGTTATTCCTAATACACAAAGAGCTTTTATTAATGAATAAGAAAATAAGCCAAGCAGCTCAATGTAAGCTGTATAAAGAAAACAACTAGGCAAGCCAAACTCTATATGAAATGTTACCTGGGCAGTCCTGTCTGTTATTCACTAAGATACCATCTGAACTTCTGTCAAAAGTTAAGTAGTCACAATTCTATCTCCCTGCCCACGTGTTTCTTTTTGTTTCTCTTCTTAATCCATAACCAGAGAATTCAGTACTCTGAATATGTTCTTCCCTAAAATTCCTTCATCCTCCAAAATTTGTAGACTTTCAATTAAAATTGGAAGTTGATTATAACTACTACTATCAGCTAGAAATTAATTTTTAAAAATACACACTAAGGTGAGAGAAGTCTTATGCCTTCTAAGGTGCCTGCATTTGCACAAGTAAATGACACAAATGTTATTGATCCTATTTTATAGACTCAAGAGGCAGAAGGATTCTACTGATTGCTTATGCTACATTCAGGAGGGACTACATTGAAAAGTAGAATGAAAATTGAGGGATAACTATCTTCTAAAGAGGTTAATCTTCATTTTCAGAGCTATAGCATAAATACTCAATATAAAATACTCGAGATTGTCTTTTTAAAACGTGCAAAAATTGCAAGAGAGATTTGTGTCACACACTGGATTGACTTTAAACTGTGACCCAGAGGAAAACCTTCATAACAGTGATATCTGATATTGCGGATGATAATAAAGTCAGAAGAACAGTAAATAATAAAGAACTATGCAGTCAGATACAGAAGCTGGATCACTTAAGTACCGGGGCTAAAAGATGGCAAATGCCAGAAATCAATGCAGATAAATGGAGAATACTACATCTTGAGAAGAAAAAGCGTCAATGTCTACAAAAATAAAGGAAACAAAGCAACTCTGACTGCCCTGAGGTGAAATCAGGAGACTATAGATGCTGGAGAGGATGTGGAGAAACGGGAACCCTCTTGCACTGTTGGTGGGAATGAAAACTGGTGCAGTCACTCTGGAAAACAGTGTGGAGGGTCCTCAAAAAATTAAAAACAGACCTACCCTTTGACTCAGCAGTAGCACTGCTAGGAATTTACCCAAGGGATACAAGAGTACTGATGCATAGGGGCACTTGTACCCCAGTGTTTATAGCAACATTCTCAACAATAGCCAAATTGTGGAAAGAGCCTAAATGTCCATCAACTGATGAATGGATAAAGAAATTGTGGTTTATATACACAATGGAGTATTACGTGGCAACGAGAAAGAATGAAATATGGCCCTTCGTAGCAACGTGGATGGAAGTGGAGAGTGTGATGCTAAGTGAAATAAGCCATACAGAGAAAGACAGATCCCATATGTTTTCACTCTTATGTGGATCCTGAGAAATTTAACAGAAACCCATGGGGGAGGAGAAGGAAAAAAAAAGAGGTTAGAGTGGGAGAGAGCCAAAGCATAAGAAACTCTTAAAAACGGAGAACAAACGAGGGTTGATGGGGGGGTGGGAGGGAGGGGAGGGTGGGTGATGGGTATGGAAGAGGGCATCTTTTGGGATGAGCACTGGGTGTTGTATGGAAACCAATTTGACAATAAATTTCACATATTGAAAAAAAAAGAAACAAAGCAAAGCAAACAAACAAGAAACACTGCAGCTTATTGCCTGAAGCACAGATTTGGGAGTTCTATGGAAATATTCTCCACAGCTAGCACTACATTGTATACATAGCCAATGATGAAAGAAGAAAAGACTGTGACACACTTCCCCTGAAATACAATATGAATCACAGGGAAATGGGAAGATTTTCAGACACTCTCAAAGAAAGTAAAGGAATCTTTGGAGTACATGACTGGTATTATTAGCCAGATCTACGGACTGTAAGACAGAATGGTAGATGGGGCATCAGAGACCTAATTTTAATAGCATTAGAAGTTAGAATTGAACTTTCTTCCACATTTTTGTCAAAATAGCTTTATGAATTCCTCATAGGCAGTAAACTAAATCTCATTTTAAGATTTTGAATATCTGTCAATAACTTTGTTATTAAAAGGAATCAGTACTTTTACCTGAAACCAATCTTCTAACCCAATATATACCTCTCGAAATACTGAATTGAAAGGTGTACAAACCTTTTTCTACTTTAGAAAAGCATTTTTGAAAATAATTCCTGTTGGGGCGCCTGGGTGGCGCAGTCGGTTAAGCGTCCGACTTCAGCCAGGTCACGATCTCGCGGTGCGTGAGTTCGAGCCCCGCGTCAGGCTCTGGGCTGATGGCTCAGAGCCTGGAGCCTGGTTCCAATTCTGTGTCTCCCTCTCTCTCTGCCCCTCCCCCATTTATGCTCTGTCTCTCTCTGTCCCAAAAATAAATAAACGTTGAAAAAAAATTTTTGAAAATAATTCCTGTTGACAAATGCTCATTTCTTTGTTCCCTGGCTCCCTCTTGTCTCCACTTCCCTCTTTTTCTCTTCTTTCAAAAAAAAAAAAAAAAAAAGCAGTTGTTTTCTTTTTCCTAACTTTCCATTACTGCTATATTTCAGTATCTTTTAGAAGATCTTAAACACGTATTTACATTCGTTTTTCTTCCCTCGAGTATTAAATTCTTTGGTATCTTTGCCACAATGGACATATAATTAATTTAACATTTTGGTAACTGCATAATAAATTTTACAAGATCAATAACCTGTGATAGTCTTAAAAATTCTGGTGCGCTTACTGTGGGCCAGGCATTATATTAAGCGCTTAATTTTTATTTTTATTACAATTCTGTGAGCGAAGTCCTATAATTGCCCCCTTCCCCCCTTTCAAGGAGGAAACTGACATTCAGAAACATGAAGGTCACAAGGCTAGTAAGAAGCAGAGGTGAGGTTCCTGAAGGGAAAAGTGTCTGAATCTAGGGTACCACTTACACCCTACCGTGTCACTGCTCTATAGGTCCTGGGACCAATACACTCAGCTCTTGTGGGGACACCACATTGATTCATGGTTTCCAAACAATTCAAGGTGTTTAGAAATAGAACATTACATTCTGTAATCTCATGGCAGGTGAGGAACTGTGTCAAGCCCTGAGAGAGAGAGAGAGAGAGAGAGAGAGAGAGAGAGAGACTTTCATCTCTCTGCTTCATTCTTCTCATTTCCTTATACTTGTTAGTAAAATCTAATGAAAATCTATGAAATATTTAGTGAACAACTTGGCTTTACAAGGAGTATGTGCAGCCTGCTGGTTTCATAGATTTTCCAGACTATCATATAATTATTTTAGTTTATTTACTTTTTTCTATTCCAGGGATAAAATGAGTAAATTAAATCCCAGCCCTCATCTTTGTTTCTAGGTTGAGATCAGAGCAAGCATACCTTCAGGTTTTGCTCATCAGAAAAGACATCCAGCTTCATTTCAATAGTCAACTGAGCAACTCTCAAAGATACCTTGCCATTAGAAGGAGAGGTAAGAAAGAGTGTCAAATTACTAAAGACATGACATCCTAATTAAAGGAGTCCTGTGTAGAATGCCAGAGAGGGTTCAGGCAGAGCCAAAGTGATTGTGAAATCTTGTCTCTCCAAACGTCAATATCTCCAAAGCTGGCTCTTTAATTAGAATCTTCTTTTATTTTGTCTAAGCTCAAGACATGAAAACTCACTGCAGCCACCCTGCCTGGAAACGGAGTTGCTTAGAACAAAAAGATGTGTCCCGGAAAGAGAAAGTCAGGGTTATAACCGGCGAGACATATAAATATGTATATGGACTATCATTTTCTTGTAACAAATGGTAAACAGCTATGCCAGTGACAGTGAGAGAGTCACGTGGAGGGTCTGCTTTATCACCTCCCTCTGACTGTTTCCCAGGCAGCGCTCTCTCCGGTCCTAAACCTGGGGCCGTCATTAGTCCCCGCGCATGGAAGCAGTGAATGTGTCTCTTAAAGTAAATCATTGGAGGATTTTTATAATCTCAAATAAAATTTTCTAATATTTTTTTCTAAGTTTTCCAGGTTTAAGGTTTTAATCTTTTATTATTTATTGTGCAGCAGTTTTGAAGAGTGTGGTGAGGAGTCCTGGATAAATAGTTGGATGGCAAGATCAGTGCCGTGCGATGCTCTATTAAAAACTAATGAGTTCTTTCTTTTTCATATTACCACTGTTCTATCTTCTGGTGCTTAAAAATTAATAGCATGTGGGCTTAGAAACCTTTGGCTGTCGATCAGCAAAATTGCTGATAAATATATTTTAGAGATTGCACAGGCAAGAAAGTCTGCATATAAATTTTCTCTTCAATCACCAGGAAGACCATAGGCATCCATTTCAACTGAACATATTTTCCAGTGTTTTCTTTCTTTCTTTCCTTCTTTCTTTCTTTCTTTCTTTCTTTCTTTCTTTCTTTCTATGATATCAGGACAAGGAAAATTACATATCAAAAAATGTATTTCGAACTTCAACTTTGAAAATTAATAGGAAAAGATGTTGATAAGACAAATAGTTATGGAATAAAGGTAAATATTTCTTACTTCCCACCTATCAGGGTTTGAAAAATTAACAAATCGTCACAAATCATTTTTTGTAGAAATAATGAGAATAAATTCAATAAGGGGAAAGGTACCTTCTTCTTACTTTTTTTGAAAGTCTTGAGTGTCTGTATTTATTTCTGGTATTAAACAGAATTGATTTGCATCTACCAGTGAAATCTTACATATGGATTCACTTAGAAAATTAGGACCTGAAAGGGTCTGGCCTTTAATGAGGAAAAAATAAAAAGCAGACACACTGAGAATCAGTACAAAATGTGAAGTCATAGTGACACGGACTCTGAATATTATTCATGTGTATTTATACATTTGTGAGTTCAACATACACAGGAAGAAAGGCAGGAAGGCAGCAATAAGGGATGGCAGGTAGAAAGGAGAAGAGGAATGATTGAAAAAACATGAAGGAAGGACAAAAAATGATGAAGGCCAATGATTACTGGTTGAGTGTGTGATGAGAACTGAATCCAATATAAAAGGGTTCTAAGTCTTATGCTGCTCCTGTAGCACAATTCTAGCTGTATTTTTCCCCCTCAGTTTTGCAACAAAATATCACATCTATCCCTTCAAGAGAAGTATTAACCTTCCTTCTCTTAGACTATGATTTTGAAAAGGCTCTCCTCTAATTTTGGATTATGTATGCCATTTGGACCTTCAGTTTATTTGCGGCAGCAAGCACTCTGATGAGTGTACTGTTTGTCCTATAATTGCTATCTTCCAGCAAGCATTTTGTTCCATTATGATCTCCTAGAACATTTTATTCTCGAAAAGACGTGGCACAGGCTGATTCTTCATTCTAAAGATGCTCCTTGAACTTCTCCAGATTGTAAAATATTTTAAATTATCTTTTGAATAGTAAACACCGTGGGGGGGGGGAAGGAATGCTCGAAACTGGGATCCATGTTTAAATTCATATTGAATATTTCAATTTTTATTTTGAAAATGAGAGTGTGTTATAGAATAGAGCCGGACACAGACAGCTCATTCATGATATGCATTAATAATACAAATAAGTAAGTGGAAACAAATTCAGTTGTAGACACATACAGTAATTCTGAGTACTTTTTAGTAAATATATATACATATATATTGCTTTCCTTAGACAGGTTTCATCATGAATGCAGTACTGCTATTTTTTTTAATATCTTTTAAATAATTTTTGTAATGTTTATTTATTTTTTGGAGAGAGGGGGAGACAGAGTGCAAGTGGGGGAGTAGCAGAGAGAGAGAGACAGAATCCGAAGCAGGCTCCAGGCTCTGAGCTGTCAGCACAGAGCCCGACGCGGGGCTCAAACTCACCAACTGTGAGATCATGACCTGAACCCAACTGGGACACTTAACCGACTGAGCCACCTAGGCACCCCTACTGCTGGTTTTTAATAAAGACTATCAGGGTTTGTTTTTTTTGTTTTTTGTTTTTTATAAGTAAAGGATAATGACTTTATCTGTTTTATGAATGTTATATTGTTGTCCACAAGCTATCTTTGTGATGTTTAAAAATGAGCAATGAATGATTAGGAGAATATGCATTTTATTTTAAGCGTATTTAAGTAGTTTAAATTCTCATTAACATCGTATCAAGGCCCATGTGAAAATATGTTGTAAGAATTTACTACAGAAAGAACTGTTTCAAATGTTTACATACTTGTAAAACATGATCTGAGGTGACACACAGAGTAACAGGATGGTTATAAATAAAGTTAGAGAGGTCAGAAAACATAGTCTTCAACAAAATGTGGTTGACGAAAAAAATTATAACAGGAACATATGACAAGGCACTACGATTTAGATTTAAATACAGCTCTGGGCTTCCAGATTGCCAAGTCAAATAAGAGTACAGTTTCCATTAAATGACAAAAGAAAACATACCAAATCATCTGACAAGAAAAGGTATAGTATCACTATGCAAATAATATGTAAAATAATTCTGCTAGGAAGAAGCCAATTCTTTTCTTCTTCCTTTTTCTTTTTTTCTCTTCTTTTCTTTCTTTTCTTTTCTTTCCCTCCCTTTCCTTTCCTTTTTTTTGGAAGAAGCCAATTCTTTTTTTTTTTTTTTTTCAACGTTTATTTATTTTTGGGACAGAGAGAGACAGAGCATGAACGGGGGAGGGGCAGAGAGAGAGGGAGACACAGAATCGGAAACAGGCTCCAGGCTCTGAGCCATCAGCCCAGAGCCCGACGCGGGGCTCGAACTCCCGGACCGCGAGATCGTGACCTGGCTGAAGTCGGACGCTTAACCGACTGCGCCACCCAGGCGCCCCGGAAGAAGCCAATTCTTAAGACACAGGTTATAGATGGACTTATGCGATTATATCGATTGAAATTTCTGAGATGTTTTTGAGAGGAGGAGGGATCATTATTACTTCCCATGACTACTGACTTTTCACATCCATGTACAAGCCCACATCACAATCTCACATACGGTAGAGTGAATGGCACGTCTCACACTTCTAAGGTGTCTGCCTGAAATGAACTCCTCCCTTGATACATTTAAGGAACTCCTACTTACCCTGTAAGCCTTACCACCGACTTTATTTCTGAATGGAAGCTTTCTCCAAGCATCTAAGCTTGCTCATAGCACGCTGTTACGGCACTTTTCATTCTGTGTTGTCATAGTTGATTTACTTCTCCCCACTAGACTATAAACTTACAGAAAGCATGGAATATCGTGGTTAATGTTTTATTCCTAGTCTCTAACATGGTCTTTGACACCTAGTAGATGTTCAATAAATCTTTGGTGAATGGGTGGTTGGATGAATGGATGAATGAGTGAATTTAGGGCCATGCTGAGAGTCTTGTTACCAGCGGGTTTGGGGTGAGGTAGCGAAGTGAGAAGTGAAGGGAAAAAAAGACTGTACCACATGTAGAGGTGGCTGGCGTGTCTCAGCTCTGAGCTCAGATTTCACCTCCTTCCTGGAGCAGCTTCCCAGACATTAAAAAGTCAGCGTGGATATTGATTCTTAGGAGTGGAATTCAGTGAAGGATGAGGAAAATTTTTATTTAATCACATTCCCAGAGCTCAAGCTGTGGTACTCCAGGGCTGATGGAGAGAACCAGAGAAAATCTTGGTACAATTCTATTCTATGAAATGGATTTTTCATGCATTCATTTTAAAGAGTGTCTTTATCATACTTGCCTTTGAGGAAGGCAATTTATATTTAGCAAGAACTGCTATTAATTAGTATTCATGGGCATAGCCTTTCTTTCTGTTTGTTCCGATGTTCCAAAATTGCAAGGAAAAAAATGCCTGCCATTTAATTATATTAAATCAGATATGTGAACAACAGAATTCTGGCGTCAAGGACTGTATTAGCAAATTGTGCCAATTAGAAACACACAGCAAGTACTATGCACTTTCCTTTTGCATTAGTGGCTTTTAAATCATATAGTGGCATAGTAACAAATACAGCTAGCATGGTGTGACTGTCACATTTTCCACACATTCATTTTTAGCTACTTTGCCTTTTAAAGAAAACATACAGTATGCTGTAGGCCTACACATAAAATGCTTCCCAGAATATAAGAGATAATTATATGCTTAAGGAATAATATGCAAACATTCTTCCTCAGATAATTATGAACACTTATTTTTCCACATGGGAAGCCAGCCAAGGAGTAAGACATACTGCACTTCGGGAAGTAATCCATTTTTAATACATGAAGCAGCGCCCTCTCAAATACTACAAAAAGAAAGTTATCAAATTTCCTGTGATCAAATGAACAGCCAAAAGTAAAAAGAAATTCTAAAATGACAATTAACATTCATCACACAGTGCCCTGCTAAATAAAAAACAATCATATGAAGCAACAGAATCTGCTGTAACAATAAATGTTGGCAGCCATCAAAAACATTTGAATTTTAATAGATTCTGAAGATATTTATGTTTATCTATCTTCCTTCTTAAATATATATTTAAAGAGATGGTTGATATGGCTTGATCAAAATTTACTATCTGGCTCTTTTTCTATTAGCTCCATTTATTCTTTATTTCAAATTCCGTTTAGTTTTTTGCCTTTTCTGGGCTTAACTTAATTGGGCTTTTTTATGATTTCACTTTATCTTTTTTACTGACTTACTATTACATATTGATAAAAATTAGGAGTTGTCCTAGGAATTCTACTATATAGGTGTGTGTGTGTGTGTACGTATCTGAGTTTATGTTCAAATAACATTACAGCATCTCACATGTAGTTAGGATCTTACAATAATGTATTTCCAATTCCTTCTCATTTTTTGTCATACTGTGCTGTGTATTTTAACTTTCACACATGCTACAAACACACAATACACTGTTACCATTTTTTGTTCTGGTCAGTTATCATTGAAAAGTTGAAATTCCAAAAAACATAAATTAACTTACCTTAATTTATTCCATTTCCAATGCTCTTCATATCTTGTGTAAATCTAAATTTCTTATATTCTTTCTGCCTGAGGATCTTCCTTGAACATTTCTTTTCCAGATAGTCTGCTAGCAACTTTTTGTTTGTTTAAGAAAATATTTGTTTCTCCTTAATATGTGGATGATATTTTATTGGGGATAGAATTCTAGATTGACAGTCTTTCTTTTTCTTCCAGTACTTGAAAGATATCACTCGACTGTATATTACCTTGCATGGTTTCTGATGAGAAGTCTACTGTGGTTCTTGTTGTTTCTCTGTAAGTGCTGTGTCTTTTCCCCCTGATTTCAAGATTGAATTTGTCTTTGGATTTTAGCATTTTGAATATGACACGCATAGGTGTTCCCTTTTTCCTCCCCAATCCCATGCTTCTCTGAGCTTCCTAACTCTGTAGTTTGGTGTTTTGTCATTGATTTTGGAAAACTGCCAGTGATTATTTCTCTTTCCAGGTAATACTTGAGCTCACTTGCTCTCTTCTTCCAGGATTCTAATTATTCATATGTTAGGTCGGTTGATATCATCCCACAGCTCACGGATGCTCCTTCTTTTTTTACTTTTTCTCTCTTTGTGTTTCAAGTTGGGCACTTTTTATTGACTTATCTGTGCTTTCATGGATCCTTTCCTTGCTTGTGTAAAATGTGCTGAGTCTGTTGAAGGTAGTTTTCATCTATGTTCTTATGTTTTATATTTCTAGCATTTCCATTTGATTTTTATAGTTTCTAGGTCTGTGATGAAATATCTATCTGATCTTAATGTGGTCTACCTTTTCATTAAGAGCCTTTAACATATTAATTATAGTTATTTTAAATTCTTTGGTATTTCCAACATCTGTGTCATATCTGAGTGTGATTCTGATGATTGCTTTGTCTTTTCAAAACTTTGCTTTTTGCATCATAATGTTCTTTGTAATTTTTGGTTAAAAGCTAGAAATACTGTATAGAACTGTAGATACTGAGGTAAATATTTTTTTAATATGTGGATATGTATATTCTTATCCTTATACTGGGCCTTTAGTGTGGAGAATTGTGGTAATATGCTCAGGAGTTACACCAGGTTTGCAGTTTGTTGCACAGTCTTTGAATTCTTCCACTCTGGAGTATTCCAGAGTTTTGTTTCTCAATATTCTCTCCCCAGAGAGAATGTAGCCCTCCAGCTGCATCCCATTGTTATAACTACCAGATACTGTTGGCACAGTAGTGGGAGGTGGGGAAGGGGGAAATGGTCTCTGATGTTCTGATTAAGACTTATCCTTATGCAGAGTGAATCTGGATCTCAGAGTGGTGTGGCCTGAACAAGAGCTCCTGCCCTGCCTTGCTCCAGCTAGAGTGTTTTGCTTAGTTGCATGTTTCTGCCCCTTTCCCAGAAGTAGAACTTTATTTTCCCCCTGTTTCTTTTCTATAGCTTGAATGGATTTCCAACAGTGCCTTAAGAATGGTTTTGTGGTTCTTATCCCTACAGACTATCCTCCTAGTAGAGGAGTTAGGGGAGATGGGTTTGGGTGGAGTTTTGGCAGTGGCTGCTGTTCCCTCCCCACAACAGTTGTAATGACAGAAATTTTCTCAGGATTCTATACAGTCTTGTCTGTGGGTACCCAGTGTGATTCATGGAAGAAAAATGTGTTAGAGGAGGAAGACCTTTCTATGTATACAACTATAAGTGACTTAATACTCTTCCATCAATATACATTTGGCCTGTAGTAATTCACTGAAGCAATTTAGTCAACTCGTATTACTGGCTTATATGGCATTTGGTGGCATTTGAGCCAAGTACACAAATGTTTGTTTCTTTTTTATGAATGAAACTTCTGCCCTGAAGTAAACGTTGTCTGATAGATTCAAGAAAAAAATCATTAATTTGCAATTTTGTTTTTTCTTTTTTTTTTATCTTTTTTTATTGTGAGGGTGAAATTAATTATCTTTACTGCTCTCTATATCGCTGGAATGAAACAAGAAGTTTATGAATGTTTTTAGTTTATCCATTATAGTGGTGATGTAGTGGCATCCTATTGAGCTGTTCAGTTGTGTTTTTCTGATGATGAATGATATCGATCATCTTTTCATGTGGTTGTCAGCTATTTGCATACATGTCGTGAAGTTGAAAGAACATTATGCCCAAGTTTTTTTGCACATTGCTTAATTGGGTTGTCTGTTTATTATTGATTTGTAAGAGCTCATTACATATTTTGGATAGAAGTCCTTTGCATATAAATTCATTGCAAATATTTTCTCCCTGGATGTAGCTTCCCTTTTTATTTTTTAATTGTGTCTTTTAATAAAGAAAATTTTTTTTATTTATGTGAAGTTCAATGTATCATTTTTTTATAGTTCTTATTTTGCATTTCCTTTAAAAAAACTATTGCCTATTCCTTTAAACAAAAAATTCTCATTTTTTTTTCTTGTGGGGGAGTCATGATTTTAGATTTCATGTTTTCAAGCCTGTGATCCATCTCAAATTAATTTTTGCACGTAGTGCAATGTAGAAGTCAAGATTCAGCTTTTTTCCTTCAGTATTTATGTAGTTGTTTCTAGCATCATTGGTTGGAAAGTGTATTCTTTCTTCCATTGAATTATGTTGATCCCTTTGTTGAAAATCAGTTGGTCACATATGTGTGTGCCTATACTCCATATTCCTTCCATGAATACATTTGTCCATCCTTAAGCCAGTACAACCAAATATGATTACTACAGCTTAATTGTATATCTTTGTTCTTCTTTAATGGTGTATTGAAGTTGGATGGTGTATAATTTTGTGGTGAGAAGGTTCTGGAATTGAATTCATAAGACTCAGAGTCTTATATCTGTTTCAATTTCACTATCTAAGAAATGAAATGAAGACTGAAAATGTCTAAGCTCTTCTACCTTCTTTTTCTATCTTTTCTTTATTTTCATTTTACCTTTTATTTACTTAAAATTAAAAACATAGTATCCACCTTGCCTACACATCATGTAAAAATGTTTTGAAACATCAATGCTCTACATAGAGTAACAAAGAATTTTATATTTACATTATGTGAAAAGTCGTATGTACCTCTTTATAAGCTTCATTTTTTTTTTATTCTTGATTTTGACTTAAAGACAAGGAGAGCGAGGGACACAAAGCCATAGCAGAATGACTGTACTGTTGTATTTCAATTAAAATGGGGCCTCTTTTCTTCTCGTCACCCAATACCTCTATCTATAGTCAGGCAAAAACCCAATTAGTTATTAATTGATGTGCATTAAAATTCATTAACTCTGCATGTGAGGCCTGGGCTATAATTAACTGTCTTTCTTACCTTTTGTTCTGAAATCTCTAGGTAAAAGATCCCATTGCTAATAAGAAGGAGGGAAACAGTTTTGCTGCCTATAGTTAGTTAGAAGTAAGGTCTTCAGAAAGCTGGGGTCTGAGTGCCCCAAATGTCTCATCATAATCAAGCAACATTGTGTATTTTCTTATGTGAAGTTTATTTTTGACATATTTGAAAAGGGGAAAAAATGTGGAATAGTTTACAACATTTTGATTTTATGATAGGCACACTTTAAGTTACACTTTGTATATGTCTTCGGCCAAAATTCATATTCAAACATAAGATCGAAAGAAATATCCACTGAATGTGCAGTTTCTCCTAAATACCTTGAAAATAATAAATTTTAAACTAAATGTATTGAAATAACTGTACATTTTCTTAAAGACCCTTACAAATGCATGATAGACAAAATAAGTTATCTCAGACTCAATTGAAGTAAGTGTTTTCCTAAATAGCTTGCATTCTAGCTTGACACTATGCTATTTAGGCAGATTTACAGTAAGAGTTGTATTGGAGTTGGTATCTGTAATCGACAAAAATAACAAAAAGTAACGATTATTCCTTAGGATCCCAAGTTCCTTAAAACTTGAGTATGAGGAGAATTACACACATATTTTGAGTGAAGACCACTAACACACTTTTCAGTGGAATCCATCCATGGGTAGAGTCAAAAGAAAGAAAATCATGTGAAATGAGAAATAAAGAAAACTTAAAATTTGTAAGATTTAGAAAAAACCATTAAGAACTTTTAATGTCTCCACTTCTTCACTCTTTAAATTGGACAAGTGAAGCCCTATGATGCAAATGACTTTCCCAAAGCCGTAACTCCAGTAAGTGCTAGAACTATAGGACAAACTCGTTTCCTACCTAGTTCATAACTAGTTATCTCTAGGACATAATAAGCTTAACTTTGAATTCATGCTTGAATGTAAAAAATCATTCCTCATTTTTATATTAATCTGGATATACTGCAGATGGCTCATGCTCCCAGAAGATAATAATTATATGTGACATATTTAGCTGATATTTATTTTAGTACTTTTATGTTCTAGGTAAATACTATATACTCTTCTAGGTATTTAGAGCTATTAAATCATTTAACCCTTAGATGAAGACTGTGAGAAAGGTCCTATCATTATCATCTCCATTTCAGAGATGAAAACACTGGAATTCGGAGAGATTAAGTAAACTGCCCCAAATCCCATAGCTAGAAAGTGGCCTGTGCTTGAAAAAAGCCTATGGTCCTAACCTCTGCATATGAATGTTTACATATCATAAAGGCCTATTGTGATTAAATAATATGCACAAGTCTGATTTTATAATATCATCATTATTTGGAAATTTCTCAGAATTTTAAAAATATTTTCAAGTAATTACCTATTGAATTATAAATTAGACAATTTGCTTATAAGGTCTTGATGTTTTATTGAAAAAAAATTTTTTTAATGTTTACTCATTTTTGAGAGAGACAGAGAGAGAGAGAGCAGGGGAGGAGCAGAGAAAGAGGGAGACACAGAATCTGAAGCAGGCTCTGAGCTGTCAGCACAGAGCCTGATGCAGGGCTTGAACCCACAAACTGTGAGATCATGACTTGAGCCAAAGTCAGACGCTTAACCAACTGAGCCACCCAGGAGCCCCAGTCTTGTTGTTTTAGATTCTCAGTAGTGCTGAAGCGAGCAATGGTTGAAGAACAAGATTCTGTTTCATTACATACATATTTAAAATGTTGAGAAATTATTGAATAAGATGTATTCTGATTCTTTTCGGTCTCTTTGCTGACTCCTTCTTCCTTCAATGTCCACTGCCTCAAAACTAGGTCCTCAGCCACTTTCCTTCTTCTACATTCACTACGTGTTTCCATTAAGTCATTGGGTTTCATTCCATGTATATGTTCATGGCAATTCAATTTCTTTAGCCATGACCACCGAGTTCCAAATTTAAATATTTGTTGAGTTGCCTTTTGACATCTCCAGATGAATTAATAACTATCTTTAATTTAATATAACCTAAATAAAACTCTGTAATCCCTTTTGCCCTCAAACACAAATCAGAAAACAAAAACAAAAAGAAAACTTACTTTTAGGAAAACAAAAACAAAAATAAACTATTGAGACTACACCAAAATAAAAAGCTTTTGTAGAGTGAAGGAAACCATCAACAAAATGAAAAAGCAACCTCACGAATGAGAGAAGATATTTATAAATGATATATCTGATAAGGGGTTAATATCCAAAATATATAACAGACTTATATAACCCAACACCAAAAAAAAAAAAAAAAAGAAAACCACAAAAACAACCCGTAAATAATCCGCTTAAAAAATGGGCAGAACACTTGAATAGACATTTTTCCAAAGAAGACATGCAAATGACTAACAGACACAAGAAAAGATGCTCAACATCACTAATCAGGAAAATGTAAATCAAACCACACTAAAATACTACTTTACACCCATCAGAATGGCTGGTATCAAAAACACAAGAAATAACAAGTGTTGATGAGGATGTAGAGAATAGGTAACCCTTGTGCACTGTTGGTGGGAACATAAATTTGTGCAATCACTGTGGAAAACAGTATGGAGTTTCCTCAAAAAGTTAAAAATAGAAAAAAACATACAATCTAGTAATTCCACTCCTGAGTATTTACCCAAAGAAAATGAAAACACTAACTCAAAAAGATATGCCCCCCTATGTTTATTGCTGAATTATTTAGAATAGCTAAGATATGGAATCAACTCATGTTCATTGACAGATGAATGGTTAAAGATGTGGTGTATATATATATATATATACATATATATATATATACACACACAGTGGAATATTAGTCAGCCATAAAGACCATGTCATTTGCAACAACACGGGTGGACTTTGAAGGTATTAATGCTAAGTGAAATAAGTCAGACATATAAAGACAAATAGCATATGATTTCACTTATGTGTAGAATCTAAGAAACAAAACAAATGAACAAATAAACAGAATCATAAATAGAACAAACTGGTGGTTGCCAGAGGGGAGAGAATTGAGAGTATGGGCAAAATAAGTGAAGGGGGTTAGGAGGCATAAAAGTCCAGTTATAAAATACATAAGTCACAGAGTGGGAAAGTACAGCATAGGGAATATGATCACTAATTTTTTAATAACTTCTGTGGAAACATATGGCAATCACTTGTTGTGAGCATAGCATCACATATAGAATTGTCAAATCACTTTGTTGTACACCTGAAACTAATGTAACATTTTGTGTCAACTAACTTCAATAAACAAAACAAAACTTACTCTTAGTTCCGTGTTTTCCATATTAATTAATACCACCCCATCCCTCTAGTTGTTCACTCCTAAATTAAGTCATTCTTAACCTCTTACTCCCTCATTCTCTACATTTAGTCCTTTAGCACATCCTGTCAATTCTTTTTCCAAATGATATCTCATATTCATCCCCCTTATTTCTTCTCCACTGCTATCATTCTAAGCCAAATCACTTACATCTCTCACCTGAATTACTTGCACACCTGGTATTTGACGTTCTTGCTTCCACTGTTTCTCCTTATGATAAATTTTCTATATACCAGATAGAAGTTCATCTTTAAATGTAAATAGCAATTTGTTGCTCATATCACTTCCCTGCTTACAGACCTTCAATGACTATCCACTACATTTGGAATAAAACACAGCTTTTCACCATAACATCCAAGACTCTGTGTGATCTCAATCTTGCTTACTTGTCTGATTTCACTGTCACTCTCCTTTCTACTATTACAGTCCAGCCATAAAATTTGGGTTTCAGCTCCTTAAACAAATTAGCCATCTTTTACCTTTGCCTCAGAAATGTATTAATGAAGACTGGGAGTTAAAAAAAGAGAGAGAGAGAGAGCTAGAGAGCTACTGGTGTACCATGTATTTTTCCAACCACCTCTTGAGAAGGGGGTTTCTTCTTCAGCCCCCAAGCTAAGTAGTTTCTGAAATCAGTCAGAGCTCTTAACATGGCACAGGAGAGAATGATGAACACAGGAGCTGTTCCCTAACATTCACCTGAAGATGTCTGACAGATGGTGACCTGATAGTGGAGGAGGAACAATATAGGGGGAAAAACCTGGGCTTCCATTGATGGAATGTTAAATGAGCCCTTGGAAAAGGGCAGAAATTGAAATTTATCCCTATCTGGAGGGCAGGGTATCCTCAATAGACAGTCTCTATGTATCTGATGGAACGCGGAAAGCCAGAGGCTAAAGGGCTGTCATGAACATTCAGTTGGAAAGAACATTTTTCAGATCAGGAAACCCTTAGTGAATGGCTAGCAGCAGGAATGGTGCTATAGATTGAATTGTGTCCCCCTCAAAATTCATCTATTGAACCTGTAACCCCAAATGTGATGGCGTTTGGAGATGGAGCCTTTGGAATATAAAGTTTAGATGAGATAATGAAGGTGGTTTCTAATGATGGGATTAATACCCTTATAAAGAGAGACACCGGAAAATCACTTCTCTCTCTCTCTCTCTCTTTTTTTTTTAAACAAAGAAATGACCTTGAAAATTATGTGCATTTAGTAAAAGAGATTACTAATGCGACATGTATGAAGACATTAAAATGGGAGAACTTGGAATGGAACACTCATGTGTAAGGGGAACAGAAGAATAGGATCCAGTGAAGGTCAAGAGGAAGCAGACACAGAGGGAAAGAAAACCCAGAAATATAATGTCATGGAAGTCCAATGAGAGGAGGGTGTTAAGGGAGTGAAAAATTGTCAAATTCCGCAAAGAGACCCACAGTAATGAGGAATGAAAAAAGGCCACAGATTCTAAAGTTGTTGTGTTTTAATTTTCGTATTTATAAAATAAAAGTATCTGGGATGTTGTAAAACAAACAAAATGAAACCTACACAACACTAAACACCAAGAATTACTTCTAGCAAGTCCAGATTTTGAAGAAGGGAATAATAAAGATTTAAATGATTTTTTGCACCCTTAGAGAATCGTATCAGGCTAGTGTCCTGTGAAACTCAGAGTAGTGTTTTTTTTTCTTTTTTTACATTGTTTTAAGGTTTTTTCCCCATTTTAGAGCTACCCCTAAAAATTTGGTAACTGAATATCTAATAAATTTTTTAACATCATGTGAAATTATCCAATTTCCCCAAAAGTTATATTAAAATTATAAGAATAAAGTCCTTTCTTTATATGTGAATATAACTGGGACTTTAAAGCCAGGGGCACCTTGCATGTCATCTAGTTTTGTAGATGAGGAAACTGAAGTTTACAGAGGTCAAACGACACCCTCAGTGTCAGTTAGTTATTGGCAGAAATGGGAATAGACATTAATTCTCATGACACTTCTTTAAGAGAGTATTTTCACTATATCTCACTGGTGCTTCTTAAAAATTAGTGACTGGAAAGTAGAAAATGTTCATTAGCAATGGGATGCAGCCCAAGCAGATGCTGTGGTGAGGTAGAGCTTATGGCATGGAGCAGAGACACAATTAACAAATACCGTTGGATTTACCATGGAGGAAGTGAATTTTATGACTCATAACAAAACCCCACAAAGGAGAATTTTGGCAGTTTCAGGTCAACTTTCAACAGCCCTTGCTTGAGACTCAGCTTGCTTAATGGGCTGAGCTATCCTGGTTGCTCCAGGGGCTCATTAGATAAACAATTATGGTCTTTAGACCTTGAGATTTGGAGCTGAAGCTGCTTGTGCTGCAAAAGGCAGACCAACAATGACTGTTGATATGAATGAGCAATAGAACATTGAGATTTAAATTAGGGGAGGCAATTCTAGTTCTCTTTTGAGGACATAGAGATCTCATGCAAGGCGTGGGCTAAAGAGATGTTGTCAACTTATCTTAATCACAGAAACTAGAATAAGCAAATTCATATATGAACTATATCTCCTTCCAGTTTCACTTCTTAATTCTGGGTTGCATCAAAGAAAGTATTCTTTTCTACCCATTGGCTAAAAGACAACTGTTGCATTAAAATAAAATATACAGTGAAAATGGGAGAGTTATTTATTTCTCTGAGTAGTACAAATAATGATGAAATTGCAGCAAAATCTAACACACATCTACAGGGCAGGTAAATCCCTCATAGTTAACTCAGGCAGCCCTTCTAATGGTTGCTACAAATTTAACATTTAAACCACGGTACTGTAAATTTGTGGTTTTCTTCTCAAGACCTCTAGGACTTCAGGAAACCTGAAAAGTAATAATTTTAAGGGGAAAAGTCTCTCCAATATGTAAAAATGTAAAAAAAAAAAAAAAAAAAATGAAGGCATCTTTTGCCAGGCTCATGGGCCCAGAGCCTCAGAACTGGTGGCAAGGAGATGTCCTGGTCCTATGAAGATAGAAGAGTAACTTTGAGCTTACTCTCTGTGTGGATGATATTTCAGAGTTCAACCAGTTGAATGAAATTTTGCTGACCTTCACTATCAGTGATGTTTTGAGGTTGGGCAGGCTTAATTGCATTTTCTTTTGCCCCTCGAAGGGTTTCTCCTCAAAGGGGACTGCATTAGCCTGTTAGAAAAATCGTTCAAGTGATGCTAATTCCAGGAAGGGTTCATTTCTTGCAAAAGCCTGTGAGGAAATTTGATGGTTCAGTGTTCAGTTTTCAACTGAAGATTGGGAACTTGTGAAAATGATAAGATGGGCCTGACCCTTACTGGCCTTGTGAGAACTGGGAGGGTGTGCTAAATCTGCTGACAACTGGTACCTTGTACTTATGTAAAGTTATATAAGTACCTTGTACTTATATAAAATTCTCAGTCAACAGCAATCAATCGTGTTTGCTGCCTATATTAAATTCTAACTTTTATTCTGTTGGGGCATTTTCACTGTGGACTGGAAACAATATTCTTCTCTGCTGGGAATAAACACTAAAGATATTGGTGCATACGGACCTGTAATTTATTTAAAAATATTAATCCTACAGTCTCCCTCCACTCATGATTATGTTTAAAAACTCTCACGATATTATTTTTTCTTGAATCATAGATTTTATTAGCAGTCTTTTTTTTTTTAATTTCCAAGATTTTATTTAAATTCAAGTTGGTTAACATATAGTGATATTGGTTTCAGGAGTAGAATTTAGTGATTCATCACTTATATATACAACACCCAGTGCTCATCACAGCTAGTGTTCTCCTTAATAGCCATCACCCATTTAATTCATCCCCTGCCCGACCTCCTGTCCAGCAACCCTCAATTTGTTCTCCATAGTTAAGAGTCTGTTTTATGGTTTGCCTGTCTCTCTTTTTTCCCCTATGCTCATTTGTTTCATTTCTTAAATTCCACATATGAGTGAAATCATATGGTATTTGTCTTTCTCTGACTTATTTCGCTTAGCATAATACATCCTAGCTCCATCCACGTCATTGCAAATGGCAACATTTCATTTATTTTGATGGCTGAGTAATAAGCCATTGTATATGTATACACCACATCTTCCTTATCCATTCATCAATGAACTTTTGGGCTCTTTCCATAATTTGGCCATTGTTGAGAGTGTTGCTATAAACATTGGGGTGAACGTGACCCTTCAAATCAGTATTTCAATCGTGAAGGGGAAAAAAGTATTATTGTGGGAGAAGATTTGACAATGTAAGCTCAACAAATTCCTTAAAAACATAAATCTATGGTTATCCTGCTTATTTTCCTAATCGTGAGTTTTCTAATACTGCCTGTAATTTCTTCCTCCTTTGTTAATCAGGAAGGAGCAAGCCAAAGTTAAATACAAGCAACGTGATGAAGGCCATGGTTTCTCATGAGTTGCTATCAAAATGCACCCATTTATTTTTCTTTGATAGCTTTGATAGCTGCACTCTCCACCATTTCTGAATCTGGAAGTTGGATGGGTGTTGTGGCTGAAGTAAAAAGACAGGACAGCAGCAGGTATGAGCTTGCCAGGCATGGCCAAGTAGAGAGCTCTGGAACAATGGCTTCTGTTTCATGCTCTGTTGATGTCCAGTGGGATGTCCTCACCTTTTGTTGCCCAATTACAGACTAGTTGCTATAAAAAATGATGTCAAATTGTTAACACATGTTGATCACTCTTCTACTTTCCCAACTTGTAAGTTATATTCTATGAGAGGTAACTGCAGGAAGTCACCCCATTTGGAATGTGCCATGTTATGGTATGGTGGGAAGGAAGGAAAGGGGGAGAGAAAAGGTGGGTAGTGAATTCACTCAATGATTCTCGGTGAAATTAAATTGCTGCCAACTTGTGTCACTCCAACAAACTCCTAAGCAGATTTTAAAGCTTCTTAGAGATGTTTAAGAGGCTGCATTAGCCAGCAGCTGCGAAGATCACCAGGGGGCAGCTGAATAATTCTCTGCTTAAATTGGGCATAAGCCCAGATAACAGAGAGACTGGAAGTAGATAAAACAGGGATTTTTTTTCCCTACCTCTGTGACTCCTTGGGGATTATTGAGGTACCCTAGGAAGACAGAGAAGATGTGGTGAGTATATTATTCTTATCGTTACTATCTACAGGTGATGAACAGCCCCAAATGACAATGTCCTTGGAAGGAAAAAGGGCAAATTTACAGTGTTTTTTCAACCCAGTAAAGCAATGCCATCGCCCAGCCCTTAAAAAAGAAATAACCACAAGTAATAAATATTGCTTAATCCAAATATGCAGAATGCAGAGGCTGCACATTACTGCCTTGAAAGCAGAAAAGTTTTCTTCTTTTCTGAAATCAGTGACCCCCAAACTCTGTCATTAGTAACAATAATTAAAAGGTGCTCTAAGAGGGAATGGATGGATGATTGCCACTAAGAGGCACATTCTCATTAATTTATTACCAATTTTTAACTTTGCTTCATTAGGACATGTCTGTTGAAGGCCATTTAGGACTCAGGGGATTTGCCTGCACTTCACATTGCCTCCATATTGGTGCCAGGGCAGGAGGATCATTTCAGTTTGTTGTTCTCCATGGACCTATACGTACAGGGAGGTGGAAAGAAATCTACTGCCTTGTAAATCTTCCAATCAAGGAAGTGGTCAACTTCTTTAGGATGTTCTTGAGACTGAGTAGGTTTTTAGGAATCAGTTCTGGGAAACCATCATCGGCTAAGAAAATTGTGAAGCAGTTTGCATGTCAGTTTTGCTTCTGCGTCAGCGAGAGGTATAAATAAAATTCATTCCTGTCCCAGATAAATTAGGAACCTGGTCTCAAGGATTCTGAAAAGACCTTAGGCTTAAGCTCCCTCACTGTTTTTTGTTTTGTGTTTCCAGCTGACACACACTTCCTGAAGATTGCATCACGCGAGAGGGTGAGCTCTCCTAGACATTTGATCTCAGAGCATTGCACCAGGTGCCGCCACCCCTGATAGTAGACGGTTTACCTTAGAGATGTTCTCTACATGAACTCGCTGAGCAGAGGACCTTTTTCTTTTAAAAATACTCTTAGTCAAATAAATTATTCCTATCATCTCTCTGCCTTAGGGCTAAACATCTAGATCTATGTCTCTTGGTTTCCCCATGGATATCTCTTGTGATGGGCTCTAAAGACATGAATTGATCTATCCCAGACTTGGGTTACCACCAAAGAGACTGGAATTAGGCATTCACTGGCTGTCTTGTGGCATAATTTACTAGGGTTTGTCTTTGTCTCCTATAGAACAGCAAATGCCATACCAAATGCCCTTGAACTTTATTTGAAAGGATCAACTATTTAGGAGTCTCTAGGGTGAAATTTTCCCCATCATTATCATTGCTTTCATCTCCCCAAAGCCTAACACAAAACCTGGTATAAAGTTGACCCTGAGTAAATGAATAATTGAATAAAGTGTTCGCTCATGTCATGAATGCAGTGGCCCTTTATATTCTTTTCCCCACAATGTTAGGGACAGAAAATGTGATCCAAGATTATCTCAAGTAAACTCTTGAAAAAAAAAAGCTGGAAATTATATTTGCTTTAGTCATATAAATAAAAGTATTGCTTTCCTTAATTTGGTGGAAGACTTGGCAATCTGGATTATACTTTTAGGTATTTTTTAAACAAAGCAATTAAAGACAAGAGAACACCCAAATTGCCATGATAAAAATAAATGCACAAAATGAATCCACTATCGAATACTCATAGAGTACTGTTTACCAATAATTAACAAATCCAACTGATATTAAGAACTTAGCCCCCTCTAATGGAGCAGACCACAGGGAAATATCAAAGAAGTGCTAACAGCTGGCTTGTTAATATTCTCAGTCTTTTTTCTTTTACAAGAGGAAACAAATGGGAAAGCACAAAAGCAATTACACAGCAGTCCTGTTCAAGATAAACCAAGAAAAGTAAAAGTACTGGCTACATTGATAGCATTAGCACACCCCAGATCATAAATTCTAACATTGGCTACAGGAGTATAAAATATTATCAGACTGAGAAGTACTAACATACAAGCAGCTGACTTTATTCTTTAGAAAATAATAAGAGAAAGACCCAACCAGAGATCCTAATGGGGAGGAGCATTTATCTCATTAAGTCGCTCCTACACACCATCTGCTTCCAAGTCAAACCCACATGAAGGAGCCCTTCAAGTAGCAAAAAGATCATAGAAGATGCCAAATTTTACCTTGCCCTCATGTTTTGTGTTTTATATCTTAGTTTATTTTGAACCACTGTGAATGCAGTTATTTGTACAGGTAAAAAACAAAAACTAAATACAGAGTTTATCCTTTCAAGAAGTTGCTATCCTATCTTTTGGATTCCCTCTGTGCTTCTTCCCTCCCTCCTGGATACACAAATCAGGTCTCATCTCAAGGGTCACTTGGTTGAAGAAGACTTCCCTGACATGGAAAGCTCCCTGGCCATTTTTAGTGCATGTTTCTTGGATCGTTATTCTCATCAGATGTAAGTTCCCAGAGTGCTAAGACAACATTTATCTTTGGTACAGTTCCATTCTTTTTAGTAGTCAGTGGAGTGCCTGGCACATGGTAGATACTCCATCCGTATTTGCTAAATGAGTGAACAAGTGAATTAATGAAAAGCTTACATGGTAAAGATACAAGTGTTCCAGCATGGCCCTAAACGAAGTAGAGATTTTTAGATAATATTTCACAGGTATCAACTGGAAAGATACACTTGGAAACACTTTTTAATCAGCAGAACTTTATACTTATTGAGTCTAGAATATATATCTTATATTAGGTAATGGGTCTCAAAGATGGGTCTGTCTCAACAGCACCCAACTCATTTACTGTATGTGTGTGTGTATATGTGTGTGTGTGTACATACACATGCATGTTGCAGGTGAAGGGGACAGTTAGATGCCCCTACCACTTCTTGTATTAACATGCTTAAATTCCCAGAAGACCATTGTAGAAGATATTAGTCCCTGAGTCACTGTAAACTCCAGTCCTAAAAGACCACTTGGGTCTCCTGAAAATTTAGACTCAGTTTTAAACCAGAAGAGAATCTAAGCAGTCATTATTCATCAGAAACTCATTCTTTGGGCTCTCCTACTCTAGATGCTTGAAGTAATCATTTTTCTAACCATATTAGACTATCTCCCCTCACACAACAACTTCCAGTGGCACTCAGGACTCATGCTGAAGGAATCCAAGATATATGGAAATATTTGAGGATATTACAGTCCAGCAAATAAAATTTAAAGCAAAAGATGAGTAAAATCCAATTTTACTAAATGGGGCAGCATTATGATTTATTACGTTATACTTTGTGTAGTAATCAAACTATTTCAGTTTAAGTATGTCTGAAACAAGTATATAAAAACCAAAATTAATGTCCATGCTCCTTCATGAATACTAAATACTAAATGGCTTAGACAGTAAAATAAGACAAGGAAGGAAAAAATAGGTTTAAAATATCATTAACCTTTACTTCAATTTCACTATTTGGAGTAGAGGGGGCTCTTGATGTGATTTCCAGCTTTTAGCTGTTTTCGTTTTAGACGGTGATAGTCTAATGAATTATGAATCTGCTGCAAAATATCTATTATCTTTGTTTTGAAATAAGTATGCCTTTATACTTAATTGTACAATGTTGAATTTGGAAGTGTCTTAGTGTTTTTAAATTGCTCCTCAGGTTATTTTTATTTAATTTCAAGTTAAAAAAAAACCCTAAAATTTGTAAATATTTCATTTTTTGTTTTCAAGAATGTGTGTGTGACAATTACTCTTTGTTTTATGTTCATTTCTGTGTTATATGTTATATATTTGCATACAATAATTCCCCTTTTGTCTCATCTTATTCCTACTTTTTTTCTTTTATTGATTTAAAATAAATTTATCAGGTGAATAAAATCAAAAGATACTAGAAATCAGGGTTGAACTTAAACCTACTTTTCAAGGAAAATAATTACATCTTTTTCTTGTGCCTATTTTCAATATATAATGTTAACATGGATCCAGCTTTTGAAAAAAATAGTGCTTTCAATTCATACTGTAGTATGAGAAATTGCTAAGTATATAGACCCAGGCTTCTATTCTACTCAAGCTAATATTCTTCATATTAAATAACTAATGATTCCTAAAGAAAAATTGCGATGTATTACAGCATCTTTGCACTTAAAACACTATCTACTGAAATATGTTATAACAATACAATGTAGTAAACTTCAGTATGATTTTAAACTTCTTCCTATCATTATTAATGAAAGTTTTACTATCCCAATATACATGATATCATGGTAATCTTTCGATGAAATTCAGGAAGGATGGAGAAAGTAAGTGTTTGCATTGTATGGGTTGAAGAGTTTTAGAATGAATATATCAGAATGAAAAAGGGATGAAGCCCCTGAGAATGTTTATAAATATTGATAAAAGGGTGAAATGTGTAGCTAATGAGAGAAAAAAGTAAATTCAGTAAGAGTTGATGGATTCAGTAGGTATCTCTGTTAAGTCCATGGCCTAATGCAATAGGAGTAATAGAGTAGAAACTGAATGAGTAATAGTATTTTCAAAGTGGGCCAATTAAGTTAAATTTTCAGGGGTGGGGCAGCTCCCAGGAATGATGATGTCAGGTAAAAATCAACAGAATGTGTTGTGAAATAAAGAAGAGATAACAGAACTTTGAGACTACTAATTGACAAAGCAGTGACCAAAATGGTAGCAGCATTTGAGGCTGAAAGGTACCTATGATATAGATGCTACAGTTATCAGTGAATTGGTCAAAAGTCACTTGAATGTAGGCAAAACTTCAGGGGGAAGAAGGCAGTAGCCAGATAGAGCTCAAAGAGGAGACAGAGTCTTTAGCTCTGGGAAGTCAGAACAATGAATCTGTGATCTGATAGCCACAGTGAACAATTGCAGAAAGTCAGTTGTTTCATTTTATTTATTGATTGATTTTTATAGAGCAAAAGCAGGCTCCATTGTGAAAACTGCAAAGAAGCGTGGGTTCTTTATGGATGAGCCAAGTTTCCATAATGGAAAGAAAGTGGAAGGAACATTGTGTGAAGGAAATGAGAGAGCACAAGATGCTAGCAGGCACTGATGGTGTTCCATTCAGATCCTGTTCAATCCTTTTTACTGGTTATGTGTTTTCCCCACCTGTCCACATCCCCAGCCCCATGCCGCCACCACCATAGTTCTGTAGCCTGAACATTGCAGGCTTTCCAGATTTACAAATAAAAATATTGAGTGGCCAATTAAATTTGAATTTCAGGCAAACAACAAAATATTTTTTTAATATAAGTTTGTTCCATGCAGTATTTAGTATTTTATACTAAAAAGAATTTGTTGTTTATCTGAATTCAAATTTAATGGGATGTCCTATACTTTATCTGGAAAGCTTTTAAGGGGGACAAACTTATCAGTGTAATTTAGGCTCCACAGCTCCTCTGTAGAATCAAGTGACGCTAAATCTTTAACGGTGGATCCTTGCTTGACTTCTTTCTCCCTGCTCTGCTTCCTTCACTCTCTTACAGGTCTCTCTTGGTACCATAGTGAGTCACTTATGCAAAATTCCTTGTCTCAGGGTTTGCTTCTGCAGAATACAAATTATGGTGAGGACTTTATTTAAAGAGGAACTGAGTATAAAATTAAAGAGTTTGCAAGGAGGTCAGCAATGGGTCCATGAGTCAAGAAGAAGGCAAAAGGAAAGATAATTCCCCCCAGTTTTACAGATGAGAATTCTGTCTCTTGGAAAGGTTTCTTAACTTTCCAGGCTAATACATTAGAAAGTGGTAGTGCTAGGGTGCCTGGGTGGCTCAGTTGGTTAAATGTCTGACTTCGGCTCAGGTCATGATCTCATGTTTCATGAGTTCAAGCCCCACATCGGGCTCTGTGCTGAGAGCTTAGAGCCAGGAGCCTGCTTCGGATTCTGTGTCTCCCTGTCTCTCTGCCCCTCCCCTGCTTGTGCTCTCTCTTTGTCTCTCAAAAAATGAATAAATGTTAAAAAAAAATTTTTTTTTAAAGAAAGTGGTAGTGCTGAGGATCAAATATAAATGATCTGGTGCTAAAGCCTTAGCACTTGTCGCCACACAATACTCTTCAGGGCAGAGGAACAAGAGTGCAAGTGCCTTGACAATACACCACTGAGGGCCATCTGCACAGTGAATAATAAACTGATGTTAAAGGAATGAGCCCAGTTTATATTTGAGGTGGTACCTCAGAGAAACAGAGATCAGAGCAGTGAGTGGAATAGACTGACTTCAAGCTCTGAGGCCCAAAAGTAACATTTCAGGAAAACTGGTAAGGCCAAGTTAAGATGTTTCCAGGTGCTTCCTGAGTGTTGAAGCCACTGGAAACCCTTCTCCGTGGCACTAGGAGGGCCAGAACTGGAATGGATATCAGCTTTCCAAATGCCCTTAATAGTAGAACATGTACATGCTCTCAGAAAACTTTCCAGTGCGAATCACATATATGCTTATCGGCACACTGTTCTCCCTTATTATCTAAATTTTCGTTGTGAAACATGTTCTGGGCTAAAAAACACAAACATTTTTAGGTGAAAACATGACACTAAAAGAATTATGTTATGGTCTCTTTGTAATGTTTTTTGCGATGACCTTTTTTTCCCTTTGTTCTCATTAATATACATTCCTTAAATATGAAATATTAGTGATATTTAATAAAGAATAATAGTGTTCTTCAATCAGAGGAGATTAAAAGTTTGGAGACTGTGTGGCTGGGGAATGTGGAATATATCTTTGGCATGTGGACAGCTGTGACTCGAAAATTTGGAGTTAAGAGGCAAGCAAAGAATGTTTTATTGCCAGTATCTAAAACAAATTTTATTGGAAACTTTTATGTTTGTAGGTTTGAGTAGTTTTTATAGTGAAGAGTTCTGAAAACTGCCATAAAATTTTGCCTTGGGGGTTATGATTACATTTGTATCTTTCCCAAACTTATATAAATAAAAAAGACAGTTTTTACTGTGAAAGCTTAGAAGGTTAGAGAGGTATTTGGTCTGTGATGAACCCTTTATAGGTTTGATGTTATAAGGATTTATTTTAAAAATATCAATAAAAATACAACTTTAGAGGCCCTGATAAAGAAATTGCAGAAAAGTTGATGTTGGAGTTTCCATTCAAATAGACTCACTAAAGATAATTTAATTAATTTATTGTATTATGCAAACTATCTTTAATATTGGCTGATGCTACAATTGTACATGGTTATGATATATAGTTTATATATTTTTTTGATGGCTAGGCAGTTATAGGAGGTGGATTTTTTTTCTTGCTAGAGCTGTGTAAGCATAAGCTGGACCATCATATGGTTGGGAAATTATAGAGGAAATGGACACATCTTAGAGGAGACTAGATAAACCCTAATATCCCCTTCTGAACCAGACATTGTTATTTTTAATCTGTTAGAGGGATAACTTAAAAATAGTATGTGGATATGTCCTCCTTTCTCCTTTTCCTTCACACCAGAGGTTTTATCCTGTGAAAACACATTCTGTACCAAAGAGACAGAAGAGAAGGTAGAAGGCAGAAAGAGAGGGAGGGAATATTTGCAGTGTAAATCACGTATCACACATGATTTAAAATAACTATGGAAAGAAGAAAGTATTTCCTCATTTTCTAAATGAGGTGACTGAGCTAATATAGAGCCAGAATTCAAACCAAAGTATCCTTGATAACTTGACATGTATTTTCCTTCATTATCAATTTTTAAATTTTACTACTTAGAATGAAAGGATGAGGTGAAAAGTGAGAATATATATACACCATATATATGTGTATGTATATTCTGTCTATCATATATAATAATATAGCATAGATAATATGGGTTTGGCTTCAAAGGCAATTGTCTGGATATTTCTGGGTCGGTCAGACATCTGAGAAATAACTGTTGGGCACCTATTATGTATCAGACACTTTACCAGACACTGTAGATACTGTAGTAAACAAAGCAAACAAAATGCTTCCCCATAGAAAGTTGGCATTCTAGGGGGAGTGGAGGCCAACAATGCACATAATAAGGCAATTCCAAGTCTTGATAAGTGCTTTGAAAGAAAAACCTTGGGCAAAACAAAAGAAACCTAAATTTGATTTGGCTAAGACTGGAAGGGGCTAAAGATGGTAAGAAAGGTAGAATAGTGTTTGTTGAGAGCATTTAAAGCCATTCTAATGAACGGGGGCTTGATCGTGCAGGTAGTGGGGGATTCCATAAGAGTTTTCTTTCCTAGGGGCACCTGGGTCGCTCAGTTGGTTAAGTGGCCAACTCTTGATTTCAGCTCAGGTCATGGTTTCACGGCTTGTTAATTCAAACCCACATCAGCCTCTTCACTGACAGTGTGGAGCCTCCTTGGGATTCTCTCTCTCCCCCTCCCTCTCTCTCCACCCCTCCCTACCTCTCTCTCCCTGAAAATAAATAAATAAACTTAAAAAATAATTTTAAGGTTTTTCCCCCTAAAAAAATTGCTTGATTAAATTTGTTTTAGACAGTTTCCTGTACTGATGGTGTAAAGACTGGAATGGAAAGGAAAGACACAAAAGACAGAAGAAAAAGAAGAGTGCTCTTAAGGTAGTCCAGGAAATGGTGATGGCATTACCTATGTAATGAGGATAGATTAGGAACTGTTAGTGATATATAAATACCGGTATTAGTGACCCGCTATAGAGAATGAGGAAGGGGATGAACTGCACATGGCTGGATTTGCTTGCCGTGGGTGTGAAGATCATTCTCCTAGTTTAGAGAGATGAAAGCTATAGGAAGGGGCAGGGATTTGATGTGTATTTGCCTGCTGATGAGTGATGTTGAGCATGTTTTCATGTGTCTGTTGACCATCTGGATGTCTTCTTTGGAAAAGTGTCTGTTCACGTCTTCTGCCCATTTCTTCACTGGATTATTTGTTCTTTGAGTGTTGAGTTTGATAAGTTCTTTATAGATTTTGTATACTAACCTGTGGGAAACAGAAAACCACAATGACCATAGGCTCATATTCATTTAGGGTCCAAGATGTCTGAGAAAACTCGAGATCGTAATGTTAAAAATAACCTGAAAGGACCTGAGTGAAATGCCCTTGGAAAATATGGTCTGTTCTTTAGTACACAGATAGGGATGTTTTGCTTAAAGGAAGCCAGCTGTATATAGCACAGTGCATTCACTCCCTTCTTTTTCTTTGCTTCTATCGTAAAGATTCTTATGGGAACATATGTATCTGCAAGATTGCTCTCGTAAGCAAGATGCATACAATAGCCGAATCAGATGAACATTGTTGACATGCTTTGCTAAGCTTCTGTTGTTAATCATTGCTGATCTGTTTTTCCTGAAAACGTATACAACAAGATATACAAAAAACCTTGGGGCCTCAGGCTGTTTGTTCGAGGTCCCCTGTGCCTCGCTATACTGTCCTTTTTCTCAGTTCCTTCGCCGCCCCAGGTCCACGGCCCTTTGAGGCCGACACTAACCCTTTATCCAATATGTCATTTTCTCCCCCAAAATCCAAGAGCACACTTTACACACTGTATGTTAGCCAATTTGACAATAAATTATATATAAAAATAAATAAATAAATCACTAAATCAATAAATAAATAAAGATGCAAGACAATAAAAGGGGGGGGGCAAGGAGAGGAATAAGATGCTTTCCCAGAGATTATAAATTAGGTTTTGGACAAGTTGAATTTAAGGTACTTGTGGCATCATATAAGTTGACTTTTTTTCAGTAGGCACCTGGAAAGATAGCATTTTCCCGACAGCAGTTGGGACGAAATAAAAATTAGGAAGTTAGCAACTAGATGTGCTAACCAAAGCTGTGCTATGAGGGTGGATTGAAGATGTTACAAAATTTAGGGGAAATGGAAGTTGGGTATATAGTAAGAAATACTGGTGATTAGCATGCCTTTTTCCCCTTAGTAATATCTTTAAAAGCTAATATAATAAGTACCCAAACTACTTCAAAAATACAGACAACAAAGAAAATTTCCCTGGAGTGTGCCTGGCACTTTGCTGCCCTGTTACCAACTGTCCCCCTCTTCTCTTTCACTCTTATTTCATCCTGATACTGTGCAAACTTCTTCATTCAAGTTAATTCTCCCTCTCCTCTTTCCTCTTCTTCTCTCCCTCCTGAACATGTACATCAGTTCTTACTTGAGTCTAACAGCATTTTATAAGATTATCAACCTTTTCATTTTCTTAAGAGTCACAAATGACTCTTAATCAAAGAAAATTAAGTCATAGGAAGAAGAGTGCCCTTGCAGTGACCTTGTACAGATGAATGGGAAGGTTAGCATGGGATGCTGGAAAGGTCAGGAAATATGGTGTCCAAAACCCTGGCTTTCCAATCCAACAGTTCTACTTCCTAACTGTATGAGCTAGGTCGTTAATATTAACCCCTTTGAATTTCTGTATACACTTCACAGGATTGTAACAAGTAAGTACCAAATGAAATGATATATGTAGATGTGTGATGTACAGGGCTGTACAGATATTAGGTTTTCATCTACTATCTGGCTTAATAAATGTTTGTTGAATGAATGATCACCTCTATTAAGGACTCTTGGATCTACCCCTATAGACCCGTCAGTCAATATAAAATTGTTTCTTTAAGCATTTATAGCTGCCAGGATTTCTGGCTTTAAGTATGCTTTTAATATACTCCTTTATTTTTTTTGCGTTAGTTTTAACTTAAATAATAAATATATTAAGTTATATGCATATCATATAATTATTATTAAATTATGTTAACAATAATACTAATGTGTTTCTTTTTGATTATCCCCCTTCGATAATCTTGATTTCTCTTTTTCTGTAAATCTTTTTCATTCAGTTTTCAGCGATATACAAAGAACATAAAAATATTTAAAATACTCTATAAAACTAAACATAAAGGTATAGCAACCAGAGAAGGCTATCGCTTAGTTAAGTTCTCACTCAGCCATGATTTTTATATTGCCTACTAAATTGTATTTACTTCTAACATTTTTTTCTTACTGTAAAATATTCAAAACTGACTTGGAGGCTTGTCTTAAAAACTTGAAACTTGAAAGCCATGGTGATTTCTTAGACCCTGTTACAGACCCCTATATATAACTGTAGGACTTCTGAAGGGTATCACTCCAGTCTGCAGCTTGCTTGCTTTCCTAACCGATACAATAAAGCTCCATTCCATGCTATGCTAAGAGATTTGTGTAGATTGAAGTCCAAATCTAGTACAAGGAAACTGTGGAGGTTCATGATAGTGAAAACATAACACTAGACTATAAGCTTTATGAAAACAAAGGCCATGTCAGATATTTTTAATATATTTCAAATATTTATATATATTAAATATTCAAATAATATATATGTTTATATTATATTCAAATATATTTAATATGTTTCAAATATATTTCGATTTTCAAGATCTAGCAGAGACATCATTCATAAAAACTAACATTGAACTAGTAAGTGGTGTGCGAAGCAAGTTTTAGATTATGATTTCATAAAGGTTATTTCATGCAATTAAGTTTTTTTTTTTCTTTACAGGCACCTGGGTGGCTCAGTAGGTGAAGTGTCTGACTCTTGTTTTTGGCTCAGGTCATGATCTCACGGTTGGTGGGATCGAGCCCCCCTGTCGGGCTGTGCTGTCAGGGCAGAGCCCGCTTGGGATTCTCTCTCTGTCTCTTTCTACCTCTCTCTCTCTCTCTCTCTCTCTCTCTCTCTCTCTCAAAATAAATAAAGAGTAAAAACTTTATTTCTTTAATAAATTAGAAAGCATGCAATTTTTGTCCGCTGGCTTCTTGCTCATTCTTTCAACATACCCAGCTTGTTCCTGCTTCAGAATTCTTACCTTGGATATTTTTTTTTCTGAATGGAATTATCTTCCCCTCATAGACCTTTATATAGTTTTTTCTTTAACTTTGTTCAGCTCTTTCCTCAGATGTCCTTTAGGGGGTCATTCCTTGACCATCTCATTTGGTCTTTTCCTGCCTTGTCGCAAATTATTAGTCCGTGTCTTCTTTTCCTAATATGTTTTTATTTATAGCATTTATTGATACTGGAAATTAAATATTTCTTTGTACACTGGTATATTGTTTCCCCCCACCACTACTCACACACATTCACTAGGCTATAAGGTTTGTGCAGGGAGGGATAGTGTCCGTAGAGATCATTGCTCTATCCCCAAAGCTTACAAGGGTACTTGGTGGCATTAGGTGCTCAATACAAAGTTTGTTGAATCAACAAATGAATTTCTGATATCTCTATTTGATTTATCTCCCAGGAGTCCTGGAAGATCTTTGAGAGTAGAAATTAAATCTTATGTCCTACTAATCCAACCACAGTTTCAAATTACTGACTAAATATTTAAATGTACTGGCACTTGTGATGTGCATTGAGTGTTGTATGTAAGTGATGAATTACTGAATTCTACTCCTGGCACCAATATTGCATTGCATGCTAATTAAAATTTAAATAAGAAAATGTTTATTGGGATCCTGGATGGCTCAGTTGGTTAAGTGTCTGACTTTTGATTTTGGATCAGGTCATGATCTCACAGCTGTGAGATCAAGCTTTGTGTTGGGCTCCGTGATGTCTGAACAAAGACTGCTTGGGTTTTTCCCTCTCTCCCTCTTCCTCCTGCTCTCTCTCTCTCTCTCTCTCTCTCTCTCTCAGAATAAATAAATAAACATTAAAAAAATGCTGAATAGATAGATAGATAGATAGATAAATGTATTTACTGGGGACTTGTAAGCCAGGTGCTTGGATTTTCTCACTTAGTCTTTGAAACAACTTTCTGGGGGTGGTTATTATTATCCCATTTTGATAATAAGGAAATGGAGACACAGAAAATTTAAGTAATTACCTCAGAATCATTCAATTATCAAGTGACAAAGTTGACATTTAAACCCCACTTAGTCTTATACAAAATCCCATGCTTTCTGTAACTAAGCTATGCTCCATTTTATATGGAAGCCTTTAGAACCTTCCTAAATGGAAAAAAACTGAATTTTATTTCTATTTTTTGATCCAACAGAAAAATTTTACACAGTCTACCTAAAACTAAACTTGCAATTCAACAAGTCAGCCTGATGCAAATGCTCTCATATTAGAAACATGTTTTCCAGCCCCCAAAAACTAACTCTCAGGCTCCAAACATAACCTCCCTAGACCTAAGGGCCTCCCAATTTTTTTCTCCAGAACATTTTGCCACCATATCTTTGCATTTGAGTGAAAGTTAATGAGTTTCATATCCCCTCACTTGAGATCACATATACAACTTAAATGAATCCATGTTAATAATATGCTAGGTATAAAGTGATTTGATGGACAGCAAAAGTTGCTTATCCATTACCAACAAAAATCAACAACAAATATTTCAATACAGAATGGGACCCCAGTATACGAAATTAAGGAAACTTGCACCAGACAAATTAAACAGGCAAGAAAGACTATTGAAGCAGGCAAAAGTGAGTAAACTCAACCCTCCTGAAACAAAAGATAGGAGAAGTTTTAAGTACTGGGGTGAACTAGTGGAAAAGTACTGGAGGACATTAGGTGGGAAGTTGGTCTATGTGAGTAGCTCATCTGTGTTTGTTAATATCTAGGCTCCTACCATCCCACAGAGGGGGCACTGTCCTTCTTGTTGATCAAAGTTTAAAAAGATGCCTCCTAGGTCCTTGAAAAAGACATTCCCAGGTTGTAAAACAGTCAAGAGATTGGGAGAAGATTTACTTCTCAAAGGGGCAGAGAAAGAATTTATAAAATTTTTCTAATGTAAATCTTGTAAGAAAAGGGAGGTCAGGGCCTTGTAGTCACAAAGAAAACTGTCCAAAGTTGAGTCAAGCTGTGGGCAATATCAGGTCACCTTGCTCAGTATAAACAGATGGTCATCAAGTATAACAAATATTTCTATTCATAGTGTTGGATAATAATTGTGTCTTAAGTGACTATCAATAAATAACTTTGGATTTTTCTTTGAGTCTGCCTTTTAGTATGATAATTACTGCAGTTCATCAGATGAATTGTCATGAAGCATAATAAAAGGCCCTTTTGTCTCTTTTGGAGATTACAATCTAGTGAGGGCTTTTTTGGGAGATAATTCCCCCAATTTATTAACTCACCCAAAGGGCCAGTTCTACAGTGGGAACTCCAGATCTTCTTTATGAAAGGTCTGTGGATAGAAAGGATCATTTCAGAGAGCTAAATTTTATACGCTTCAGAAAACAGAACATTTGTTATGGTATTCAGTAGCTGTGTTCCTGAAAGTTATATGAGCATAGAAATTTTTCATTAGACTTTCATTTTAAATCTCCTGATAAAATTTATTCACTCAACAAATATGTATTGAGTACATTGTACACTATGTGCTAGATACATTTCTGGGCATTGGGGATTACCTTTCTGGAGCTTGTATTTCAGGTTGGGAGTTGGGAGGGAAGCAGTAATCAATAAAGGTAACACATCAGTAGATTATAGAGTATATTAGATGAGTGCTATTGGATGAGTCTAGAATAGGTAAAAGGGACTGAGAGACCAAGGGGTAGAGCAGGGACAGGTTATCACATCAAACAGGGTTTTCAGGGGAGGCCTCAACGAGTAGGTGATATTGATCAAAACCTTGTTGGAGGACGTTAACCCTGAAGACATCTGAGGAAAGAGTGTTCTAAGCAAAGGGGACAGCAGTCCCATGGGTGGGAACAAGCCTAGTATTCCTGGAACAGCAGGAGTTCAGTGTGGCTACCACTCAGTAAAGTCAGAAAGGGAATGGTGAATTCTGTACTTTAAAAACTGCATACATGGGGGACCTGGGTGGCTCAGTCGGTTAAGTGTCCGACCTATGGGCCAAGTCATAATCTCACAGTTCCTGAGTTAGGGGCTCTGCGCTGATAGCTCAGAGCCTGGAGCCTGCTTCAGATTCTCTGTCTCTCTCTGTCTCTGTCTCTCTCTCTCTCTCTGTCCCTCCCCTACTTGTGCTCTCTCTCTCTCTCAAAAATAAATAAATATTAAAAAAAACTGCATACTCTTTGGAGGGCAAAGGCTGAAGGTAGAGGAACAGTTAGGTAGTTATTAAGGTAAAGCACCTTTTAAAGCAGTTACACATTATAAAAGCAAATACTATTTTGCATACGAATTACTTTATAAATTACACATTTTATTAGTTCTAGCTTTGGTGTACAACACATTTGTATAAAATCTCACCTATAATTTCAAAATTTTTGGAGGTGATGGCAAATTAACTTACAATGAGACAAAAATTGCTTACTCAATACAAACAGTTTAACTATTTATTTATAGATTTTAGTTCTTTCTTTCACTTCTTACTTAATTGTCATCTATTGGCTGCCAAACAGATTTTGGTTGTTTGATTACCATAATCTTATGGAAATGATATGTACCTCAGTCTCCCAGGCAAGGCTTTTGTTTGAATAGCACTACATTGTTATCCCTGGAAAAAGAGAGGTATCATTATTACCCAGACATTTGGATAGCATGCTTAGCATCTATTGATACTACCCTATGGGCTACTTTTGACTTCATAACTGCACTGCGGGGCCCAATTCTAAATCCATATATTTATTATTTATTTTTTTAGTAATGGAAGAACATCTTCTGACGTTCACTGGACTTTACACGTAACACAGTAATTTCAGGGTCTCGTGTGAAATCAGAAAGATGTATTTATATGAATCTCAGGTCTCAACCAATTTTGTGATTCAATGACCCTAGCAGACAAGACAGCATTTCTAAAGGAGTATACCCAACGGTATGAAAGTAAAAATTATACTCTTGCTATGTATTGCTTTTATTTATCTTAGAAAGCAAAAATGAAACAAAACTATTTTCATATTCTTCCAAGTGTTTATTGTCACCTACTTGAAAAAGAAGCTATTTTAACTAAAGGGTACACATAATCATAAGAAATGCCCTATCCAGTTAACATCAAATATTCTATTTTGTCTAGTGATGCATGGTTCAAAAATTCTTTCACAATACAAAGAGGAAATTAGAAAAATTTTAGTTCCAGCTTTATTAATTTGGAACTTTATTTGGCAACTCTGATTTCTTTCCTACAGGCAATAAAATCTCTCTGCTTTAGATACTTAAAAATTCGACTTTTGTGCTCATCTAAAATAAGACTTTTGATATCCAATAATGCTGTGATCTTTAAAAGTCCAATAGTTTTTCTTGACTTCATAATTTCCTGACACATAATTTTACATATATATATATATATATATATATATATATCCCTTTATTATTTAGAACAGTAGCCCTAATCTTCAGTATCTATGTGAGTCACCAGAACATTTAAAATGCAGCTTCTTGGTCTCATCTGACCCCTAAACTCAGGAATAACAAGACTGAGAAGAACCCAGGGAGTTTTATTTTTAACAATGTTCCTGTGGATTCTGACCTACTTCCACAGTTTGAGAACAGTACTTTTAAAATATCAACTATTGGGGCACCTGGGTGGCTCAGTTGGTTAAGCATCCAACTCTTGGTTTTGGCTCAGGTAATAATCTCACAGTTTGTGAGTTCAAGCCCCATATCGGGGTCTGCACTGAAAGTGCAGATACTGCTTGGGATTTCTCTCCCTTTTTCTCTGGCCCTCCCCACTTGCTCTTGCTCTCTCTCTCTTTCTGTCTCTCTCTTTCTCTCAAAAAATAAACATTAAACAAAATTTTAAATAAAAAATCAACTATTGTGACCTAATATACATAAAATAAAATCTACATATTTTAATTACACAGTCCCATGAGTTTTGAGAATGTGTAAACTATGTGCAAACCATCCTAATCAAGATATAGAACATTTGTATTATCCCATGAAGTTACATTGCACCCCATCCTAAGCAACCAGAGATCTGATTTCACTCACTATAAAATAATGTTCTTTTTTCTAGAATATCACATAAATGGAATCATGCAGTATGCACACTCATGTCTGCCTTCTTGTTTAACAGAATGATTTTGAGATTTATTCATGTTCTTGTGTGTATTTGTCATTTGTTCCTTTTTATGGCTGAGTAGTATTCCATTGTATGTATACATCACAATGTGTTTATTCATTCAGCTCCTGATGGACATTTGTATGGTTTTACTTTTAGGATACTATGACTGAAGTCACTATAAACATGTGTTATACAGGCCTTTGTTTAAACATAAGATTTTATTTCTCTTAGAAAAGCATCCAGGAGTGAAATATTGTTTAATACCTAAAAACAGTTACCTACATATAGCACAATTTTGTAATCACTTATGGTGGAAAGGCTACATTACTACTCTCATAGAGGAAAGTAGACTTCTGAGAATAGTAATTTTTAACCTTTTAGGATATTTCGATGATATGCTGGAATTATGTTTCTTCAACATTAATAGTTAAATCATTTAAATCATCAATAGCCTGTATATATATTTTTTTTCTTATTGAGAGAAAGAGAGCAGGGAAGAGAGAGAATTCCAAGCAGGCTCCATGCTTATTGCAGAGCCCAATGGGGGACTCGATTTCACAACTCTGAGATCATGACCTGAGCCGAAATCAAGAGTTGGACACGCAACTGACTGAGCCACTCAGGTGCCCTTCCTTTTAATTAATTAATTAATTTTTATATGGCCTATATTTTAACTATATAGTCAAAGTGGGAGTGGTGGAGATTAGAAGGAGTGCTTCTGTTAATTTTTACTTATATCTGAAGTAATTTAAATGAAAAATTTGTTGCATACAGCTTCCTGATATTTTAATTGTGTAGCATACTCTGAATTACTGAAAAAGGACTTCATCAGATTTACATGAAGTCATCTTTGTCAGATTTTCATATTGCAACCCTTGTTTTATTTTTAGCATGTTTTTCTTTTATACCATTAATCATTTCATTACCATGAAGTATTGTAAGGCAACTTTTTTAAAGCAAGTCTGTAGTATTTAGTTTTTAAATTTTTTTTTTCCAACGTTTATTTTTGGGACAGAGAGAGACAGAGCATGAACGGGGGAGGGGCAGGGAGAGAGGGAGACAGAGAATCGGAAACAGGCTCCAGGCTCTAAGCCATCAGCCCAGAGCCTGACGCGGGGCTCGAACTCACGGACTGCGAGATCGTGACCTGGCTGAAGTCGGACGCTTAACCGACTGCGCCACCCAGGCGCCCCTGTAGTATTTAGTTATAATGATATTTTATTGTATTGTATTTTAACCAAACCCAGGAGTCTTTTCCATTTAATTTATGAGTTTAATACTTAAGTTAATCATTATAATAGCATTTTCATTTAACTTTGTTGTCCCATTTTATTCTTTTGGGTAAGAGTTTTTCTCCCTAATTTATTATTTATGTTTAGTTATTTTGAATAATTAGGAAAAGGCATATCTCTGTCTTTAATTATAGTAGTGGTTACTTTTATAAACTTATATAATAATGATAAAATTTCTATTTCTTAATCTATCACCCTTAGAAATGAGACATTATCTAATGAATACCAACTGTGAAATACGAATCAATTAGCACACTTACAGACATTTTCAGTCCCTCCCTCTTTTTTTCTGTTTCCATTGCTGAGACTTTTTCCTCCAATCAATTTAGCAAACATGTTATTATAATTTGTTGCATGGTTGCCTCAATGATAGTCTTCGGTCCATGTTTAGAGATGATTTCTGGTACCCCTTTCATACCATACCTCATGGTTGGTTAATTTACACCTTTAGGTAAACTGAGAACTTAGTTTATTCCAGGAAATGTGCCAGGAACTAGAGATTCAACAATGGGTAGGGTAGCCACTATTAATGCACCCGACAGCAGTTCTCAGTATAGTAAGTAGAGTTTCCATATAAGGAAAGAAAAGTTGCTTCACTTTTCTTATAGTTTCAAAAAAATTCATTAAAAAATATATATCTTTTGGGACACCTGGGTGGCTCAGTAGGTTGAACATCAGACTTTGGCTCAGGTCATGATCTCATAGTTCATGGGTTTGAGCCCCATATTGGACTCTACCCTGACATCTCACAGCCTGGAGCCTGCTTCACATTCTGTTTCCCTTTCTTTCTGCCCCTCCCCCACTTGTGCACGTGCATGCGTGCACGCTCTCTTTCTCTTTCTCTTTCAGAAAATAAACATTAAAAACATTTTCTTTCATTTCATTCTTTTACTTTTCATTGAGATTGCATTTGATAGTAGGAACCTCTATGGGCACTCTAGTTTCATTATTTCATTTGTTTTCTAGGCCTATATACTTGACATTGAAAATTTTTATTCCAGGTAATTCTCATGGCTTCACAAGGAGCTCTTCGGTTTACCTCTGAGTAAAAAAATTTCCCATCTTGTTTGCTTCATTCACCCTCACATATTTGTTTTGAACATTTGAATTTGTGCTTGTTCAATGGTGTGTGAGCTTGAAATGCCAGGGGAAATAATTGGACAATGCAACCTACTCAAAGTTTAAAATCTTAATTATGCTTCCAATGTTCTATCAGTTGTCAGAAGCCCTCTATGTTGAATCACAAACAGTTTTTGAGAAGTTCTTGTGGTCTTAAAAAGTATCCTGGGAATGAATTTTTAAAGCATGTCTCAACTCATTTCCTTACAGTCTCTTTCCATTCACAAATCATTATCATTGCCTTCCCAAGTTTCTGGTGAACAGAGAATCCCTGAGAGACAGATTAAAAAAAAAAAAAGTATCTAAATTGTCAGATGGAGTAACAGGGAAGTTCTAAAAGGTAGAATTTGTTTCCTTTCTAGATCAGGAGTTCTCTACTATTCAGTGGTGGTCTATGAAGTTATTTCACTAATTTATTCCTTTGTGAAATGAAAGCAGGTGAAAGAAAATGTTACAGCTGTCACTCTTAAATCACTGAAAATTCAAGAAGTTATCATGGTATGGGGCGCCTGGGTGGCGCAGTCGGTTAAGCGTCCGACTTCAGCCAGGTCACAATCTCGCGGTCTGGGAGTTTGAGCCCCGCGTCAGGCTCTGGGCTGATGGCTCAGAGCCTGGAGCCTGTTTCTGATTCTGTGTCTCCCTCTCTCTCTGCCCCTCCCCCGTTCATGCTCTGTCTCTCTCTGTCCCAAAAATAAATAAACGTTGAAAAGAAAAAATTAAAAAAAAAAAAAAAAGAAGTTATCATGGTCTGGGTGAGCGCACCTGCAAAGACATCTGGGAAGAAGGATGCCTGAGCTGCCTTCAACAGAATATTTTTTCTTTCTTTTTTTTTAAGTTTTATTTATTTATTTGGCGGGGGGTGCAGACAGAGAGGGAGAGAGGATCCCAAGCAGGCTCTGTACTATGTGGAGTCTCATGTGGGGCTTGATCTCATGAACTGAAATCATGACCTAAGCTGAAATTGCTCAGGCACCCCAAATATTTTTTTTTCTTAAACAAAGAGTTTTATGACACAATCTTCTTCAGAAACTTTATTTCATGTAACTGAAAACTTCATAATGTGATACATATATAATATGTAAAAGTATATATGTATATAATATAATCTATTATGTCTTGCATAATATAATAAAGTTTTATTTTATATATTATTTATTATTTATTTATTTATTTATTTAATGTTTGTTATTTTTGAAAGAGAGAGAGAGAGAGTGCGAGTAGGGGAAGGACAGAGAGAGAAGGAGGCACAGAATCTGAAACAGGCTCCAGGATGTGAGTTGTCAGCACAGAGCCCGACACAGGGCTCGAACTCACCTACAGTGAGATCATGACCTGAACTGAAGTCGGATGCTTAACCGACTGAGGCACCTAGGCACCGTGTTATTTATTTATTTAAAAAATTTTTATCTTTTTCCAAACTCCAATTACTTCTTTTTCTACAAAACATCTAATAAGAGTTTGTTGCTGCTATTGTTGTTCTAGGAAATATAGTTTCAGAAAACTTGCCTAGGAAAATGCTTCTCATGAAGCCTACGGCTTTGGGATTTAATAGTTTCAAAAGTAATAAAGAGGGTAGCAGAGACTCATTTTATTTTGTACTTGACCCTTGACCAACTGAAACACGCAAACACACACCCCCACAGAAAGAATGCTTCATTGAAAAATTCTGTGTCTATACTTCGGCTCAACACTAAGAATAAGATGAGTATGTGGCTCCTCATTCCCACGTATTAACCTCATTAGTATTATTCCCAAATATTAGCACCTCCTGTATCATTTTCATACATAAAAATTAAATTTCATTTATGCAAATATTATTGGTCATAAGTTCACTCTAAAGTACTAAATATTAAAAATTCCTTAATTCCAAAGGAATTCCATAAGTCAAGAGGCAGAATGGAACACAGAATTAGTAAAATCATGAAAGAAGTGAATGACTTTTTGAGACTTGGAAGAGGAAATTTCTTCAACACAGAGGTTGAGTGACTGGAACAAAGATCAAATTTTCTGACTTGACAATTTGGTCTACCCAATGCCCATTCCAGCTGTGCTACATAAAATCATTCTCAAATGCACATTTCTCAAGTTATTTCTGAAAAGAATATGCCAAAACTATTCAATGGTATTATGAGATAATGCAATTCTTTGTACCCTTGCCAGTATTAGGTGTTAAATTTTTTTATCCTTGCTAGTTTCATGTAGAAAAATTTCTCATTACTTTTTCATTACAAGTTCTTTATTGGTAAGGTTAAATATTTTTAATATTTTAGTCAATTATATTTCCATCATATCATGCAACATATGTTGGCTATGTAGGGCCTGACGATCTCGTCTATAAAACTCTGTCCCTTTATTTCATTTCCACTCTCTCCATTGTTTTGCTTTATAAATATATTCAGTGAGAATAAGGTATAAATAAAATAATCAATTTTTTGTCTTATCCCTATAATCCTAGAGGATGATTTGATGATAAAGTTGATCATAACTGTGATGATAATACAGTGAAAAATTGTCTGTACATTTTATTACCATGATGTTTTTAATTTGGCTAAGTATCATGATTGCCAGAAAAAAAATAAAGATGTTATCACCATTATCAGTTAACACTGTTTAAAAGAGCTAGTGATTGTGTTATACCAAGAAAAGGAAGTTATGTAAAGTTATTAGAAATGGCAAATAAATAAAGTCATTTTACAATAAAATAACTGTGTTAAATTATAGAATCTATAGATTATCGCAAATCCTTTGGACATCTTGGATTATGTATATCATCTGTATTATGGAATAAAATATATATCTTCCCTACTGAAAATTTAGTTTATCATTTTGCTCCTTGTACTGAAGTCTAGATGAAATCCAGATAAGTTATTTTATATAGAAAGTGAATTCTAACCTCTAGATATTCAAAGAATGAGTATTCAGTCTGATTCATGGAAAGCCTAGGCGTGGATACATGAAAAATCATGGAAGTCATTTTCATATAATAACAATTTTACCAAATTTTACCAAATGTAACAAATTTGTAAACTAATTTCTAAATAATGTTTTTATTTTTTTATTTAAAAAAATGTTTTTAAAAAACAAGATTGGTAGTTAGATACATTTGGTACACTTTTTTTTTTAAATTTCTAGGTCAGTTTATTGAAGAAAATGCTGAGATTTCAAGGTGAGCTGTGAAAATCATTTACCATTTGCGCCTACTTTATTGGTGTGAGTCTGGATTTTTTCTTTAATATTGTGCAAGCAATGCAAAACACAAAAATAAAACTGAAGATTGAGACTGCATCCATCATTCCTAGCCCAGAGTTCACATTTTTGTGTTCATTAAAACAGCATCAGGCACAGGCACTCTAGAAAACAGTGTGGAGGGTGCTTCAAATAATTAGAAATAGAATTACTCTATGACACAGCAATAGCACTGCTAGGAATTTATCCAAAGAACAATAGCCAAATTATGGAAAAAGCCCAAATTCCCATCAACTGATGAATGGATAAAGATGTGGTGCACACACACACACACACACACACACACACACACACACAAGAATACTACTCAGCAATGAAAAAGAATGAAATCTTGCCATTTGGTACACTGTTTCTTACACTAATGGTCTAGGTATGGGACCACTTTTTGGATATGCCTGAATAGCCAGTATATCCCATGCCAGAGATAAGGAAAGACCTAAAGAGGAAGGAGAAAGAAACAGGAAGTCCTATTGGAATTGATGAGGGATTTGTAATGTATGGAAATGAGAAGGATGAAGACAGTTAAGGATACCAATGGCTAAAATTTATACTTATTATTTGCCAAGCAATGTACTTGTGTCTTCCACACAGGATGTAGGTTGCAGCCTTAAAAACAAATTTATAAGGTAGCTGATATTTTAAATTTCCAATGATGTGAGTAAGAACTAAGGCTTAGAGAGGTGAAACCTCTTTCCCAAGGTCAAAGAGCTCAGTGGCAGAGGTAGATTTAGAATACAAACCTATGTGAGTTAGAAACCTGGACATTTCTTTTATTTTATTTTACTTTGTTTTGTCTGTTTGTTTTCTTACTTTCTTACTTACTGAAAGTGATATATGCACGTAGTTAAAACATTCAAATAGTTTAATGAGACACAAAACTAGAATTAAAAAAAAAAAGGCAATCAGCTACTCTGTTTCTAAAATTTCACACACAAGATGCAATACACTTAATTCTTTTACCTGTATCCTTTGGTCATTTACCCCAATATTTCTAAATATCAAAGCTTATACTACAATTTTTTGTAAATCAAGTTTACTGAGCTCTAATATATCACAAGATGTACTGTTCAATGAGCTTAGATGAATGTGCTCATCCATGTAATCACCACTCCGATCAAGAGACAAGCATTGCCCTCATGCCAGAAAGTTCCCCAGATACTCCCTTCCAGTCAATCCTTCTACCCAGGCTGACCCCAGACACTGATATAATTTTTATCAACATGAACTTACATACATTAGTTTTACTTCTCTAAGACATCATGAATACTACATTCTTTTTTATGTGTGTGGCTGCTTTGGGGTCAGCAAAATAATCTTGAGATTCATCCATATTGTTTCATGTAATCAGCACTTAGTAGTACTCCATTGCATAGATATGTCATAATTTTTAAAATTAATATTACTTTGATGGATATTCAAGTTATTTCTAATGTTTGGCTATTAGGACTAAATTTACCATGAATATTGTGCACAAGTTTTTGTGTGGACATATGTTTTTATTTCTTTGTAGTAGAATGACATAGGTGTATGTTTAACTTGATAAGAAACTGCTAAAACATTTTCCCAAATTCTACCATTCACATTTTCACTACTAGTGTATGAGACTTCTAGTTCCATATTCCCACTGACATTTATTTTTGTCAGTATTTTTAATTTTAGTCATTCTCTAAACCAGTATCTCATTTTGGTTTTAACATGGTTTGTATCTGCCTGAAGAGTAATGATTTTAAGCATCCATTCATGTGCTTTCTTTTGGAAAATATATCTTGAAGTCCTTTGCTCATATTCTACTGGTATTTTTTCTTCTTTTTTTTGAGTTGCAGGGTCATGAACATAGTTTTTGTATGTATTGCGTCATACATATTTATTGCAAATATTTTCTCCCAAAGTGTGATTTGCCTCATTATTTTCTTAATTATGTTTTTTGAAGAACAGACGTTACTAATTTTGTTGAAGTCCAATTTATCAATTTGGATTATAAGTACTTTTTATTTTCTAAGAAATCTTTGCCTACCTTAAGGGCATAAAATTTCTCTACTCTGCTTTCATTTAGAAATTTTGTGGATTTACAATTTTCATTTAGAACTATGATTCATTTCAAGTTAATTTGTGTAGGGTCAAAGATTTTTTTTTTTGAACTGATATTCAACTGATCCAGTACCATTTGTTTGAAAAGCTATGCTTTCCATTAAATTACCTTGTCACCTTTTTAAAAATCAATTGACCATATATGCATAGGTCTCTTTCTGGAATCTCTTTATTGTTTCATTAATCAATTTTTAAATTTGTATGTCTATACCACACTCCCATGGTTATTATAGCTTTATGGTAAGTCTTAAAATCATGTAGTGTAGGCCCTTCAGTCTTTTTTATTCTCTTCAAAGTTCTTCTGACTAATGTAGGTTTCTTATTCCACCATTTTTTATGATTCCATTTGAGATATGTGTATTTACTGCTTAATTCTCAAGATGAGAAGTTATTTTCTCCTTTCCCCATTATAATTTTGTCAAAACTTTGGTTAAACCAGTGTTCAACGTACTGCTCAGTTATTACAGTGATATAATATTATTTACAGATGATTCATATGATGTATAATCATCTGCATTCTCTTTCTTGTAAGGAAAAGTTTTTTGTAAAAGTTTTGTTTTCCCTGGGGTTGTTAGTTGCTTTATATTGACGTTTGCTTAACCTCAGATAAAGGTATCTCTAATTCTTCTCTAACTCTATACCAGAATTCAAATCTTTTTGACAATTTTCAAATATATTATTAGCATTCCATCAACCTCCTGTTCTAATAATGGTGTTTTGTCTCCAAGCTTGATAGACAGTTGTCATCCCAGAATCTATCTCCATAACTCTAGGAATCTTCTTCATTTATATCCTGTATTAGATTAAGATTTTCAGTTTCCTGCATCCTATATCTTCCTTAGTTTTCCTATACCTTCCTTAGCATACTTTTTGCTTAGTATGGAACACATCCTCCAGTGGCTAAGAAAATGTGCATAGGAGCTAAATTTTTGGAGAAATTTTGTGCTTGAATAATGTCTTTATTTAGAAGCGGATGTAAAATTGTAGGTTAGAATCATTTTTCCCTTGGAATTTTTAACTATTGCCTTATTTTATTTTAGCTTCCAATGTTTCTATTGGGAGATTTGATGTACTTTTGAATCCAGCTTCTTTTATGAGTGAGTGAGTGTGTGTGAGTGTGCATGCATGGAGGCATCTGTGTCATTATCCAAACAGAATGTTTATGTGCACATGCACACACATTTGAATGTTTTTAAGTTATTTTCATTCTCACGCATCTGAACTTTCATGATAACATTCCTTAGTGCATGTCTATTTTATTTATTGTGCTAGGGATTTTTTTTTTTTTGCACATTTTCAGTTTAAATTCTCACGCTCTTCAGTTTGGGGATATTTTATGGAGTTTTATATATAATTATCTGCAGGGTTTTCTCTGTTTTTTTTTCTTTTGGAAAATGTTATTCAAATAGTGGATTTCTTGATCAGGTTTTCTACTTTTCTAATATTTCCTATATTTTATATCTTGGTGATTTTATTTTAATTTCTGGATATTTGCTCAAATTTATCCTCAAACGTTTTTTCTTTTCTTGAATTTTTTTACTGTGATAAAAAACACAACATAAAATTTATCATCATCATCATTTTTGTGTATATAGTACAGTAGTGTTAGCCAGAGACACATTGTAGTGCAACACATTTCCAGAAGTGCTTCATCTTGCAATGCTGAAACTGTATACCTATTGAACAATGGCTCTCTTTTTCATCCTCCTCCGGGGCCCCAGCAGCCACCATTCTACTTTCTATTTCTAAGAGTCTGACAACTTTAGATACCATATATAAGTGGAATCATGCAGTATTTCTCTTCTTGTGACTGACTGACTTATTTCACTTAGCATAATGTCCTCAAGGCTCATCCATGTTGTAGTGTATGAAAGATTTCCTTCACTTTTAGGGCTGAATCATATTCCACTGTATGTATATGCCACATTTTCTTTCTCCATTCATCTATCAATGGACATTTGCTTTGCTTTCACCTCTTAATTGTTTTAAATAGTGCTGCAATGGACATGGGTGGGCAAATATCTGTTTGAAACCTGGTTTTCAGTTCTTTTGGATACATATCCAAGACTGTGATTGCTAGATCATATGGTAATTCTATTTTTAATTTCTGAGGAATCTTCCTATTGTTTTCCATATTAACTCCACCATTTCACATTCCCATCAACAGTGCACAAGAGTTCAAATTTCTCCACATCCTCACCCACACTTGTGCTTGTTTTGTTTATTGATAGTGGGCATAATATGCATGAAATACCTCATTTAGTTTTGCATTTCCAAAAAAAAAAAAAAGGTTTGCATTTCCCTGATGATTAGGGACATTGAGCATCTTTTCATATACTTGTTGGTCATTTGTATAAACTTTTTGGGACAAATGTCTATTTAGGTCCTTTGCCCATTTTTAAACTGAGTTATTTATTTTTATTGTTGTTGAGTTGTGGGAATTGTTTATATATTCTGGATATATTTTTATTATTCATTTTTTAAGTTTATTTATTTTGAGAGAGGGAGAAAATGGGGAAGGGGCAGAGAGTGAGGGCAAGTAAAAGAATCCCAAGCAGGCTAATTACTATCAATGTGGAGGCTGATGTTGGGCTTGAATTCACAAACAGTGAAATCATGACCTGAGCCAAAACCAAGAGTTGGACACTTAACCGAGTCACCCAGGTGCCCCTATTTTTTATTATTGAAATATGGTTGACATATAATGTTATATTAGTTTCAGGTATACAGCATTGTAATTTGGCATTCTATTACTCAATGCTAATCACAATAAGTATAGTCACCATCTGTTATTATACCAAGTATTACAATATTATTGACTATATTCCCTATGCTATACTTTTCATTTCCATAACTCATTTATTTTATAACAAGAAGTTTATACCTCTTAATCCCCCTTTACCTATTATCCCATCCCTCCACCCGTCTCCCCTCTGGCAACCAATGGTTTGTTCTATTTAAGAGTGTTTGTTTTTTGTTGTTGTTTGTTTTTGTTTGTTTGTTTGTTTTTTGTTTGTTTTGTTTTTCAAATTCCACATGTAACTGAAATGATATGGTATTTGCCTTTTTCTGTCTGATTTATTTCACTTACTATAATACACTCATGGTCCATGTGTATTGTCACAAATTTTATTCTTTTTTATGACTAGGTAAAATTCTATTATATATATCTATACTCATCTGTGTATCTATCTATCTATCATCTATTATTACATCTTCTTTATCCATTCATCTATTAATGGACACTTAGGTTTCTTCTTTATCTTAGCTATTATAAATAATGCTGCAATAAATGTAGCAGTGCATATATTCTGGACATTAATCCGTCATCAGATATATGGTTTGAAAATATTTTCTCTCATTCCATAGGTTGCTTTTTAACTCTGTTGGTTGTTTTCTTTGCTGTGCAGAAGTTTTTAAGTTTGTTGTAATCCATTTGTCTATGCCTGATTTTGATGACTATGCTTTTGGTATCATATCCAAGAAATCATTGCCAAATCCAATGTCATGAAATTTTGTTCTATATTTTCTTCTATGAGTTTTATAGTTTCAGATATTAAATTTAGGGCTTTAGCCAATTTTAAATTAATTTTTGTACATGAAGTGAGGTAAGGGCCCACATTTATTCTTTTGCATATAGGCATCCAGTTTTTCCAGCACCATTTGTTGAAGAAACTACCCTTTACACATTGTTGTAGCCTTGACAGCCTTGTCAAAGATCCTTTGGCTATATAGACAAGGTTTTATTTCAGGACTCTCTGTTCTGTTCTGTTGGTTTATTTGTCAGTCTTCATGTCAGTACCATACTGTTTTGATTGCCATTACTTCATAATATGTTTTGAAAGCAGAATGTGTGAGGTCTCCAGGTTTGCTTTTCTTTCTCAGGATTATGTTGGCAACTTGGGGTTCTTTAAGACATTGGCCTGTAAAAGTGGGGAGTCTCACTTTCCATATGTGGATTTTCACTTAACTCTATTTTCACTATAACCTCTCCACCCTCCATTGAGCTGGGTGGTACCATGACCAGGGTCCCTTTGGTCCAGCAGAAAGTAAATCCCCAGTCTTCTACTGTGATGGATCTGGAGATGGGGAAGGGTGACACTTGCTTTGCTGTGTGGTGGAGGACAGGGTCTAGGGTCTCCGGTGATATTTTTTTATTGCTTTGAAGTAAATAAAGATTCAGCAAATGCTCACTGGGTGAGTGATCTTGTCTTTCAGCATTAGTGAACTGATTGCTGGACTGAGGAGCAGACAGTTTAAACAAAAGGAGTACAAAAAGTTTAAGCCAGAAAAAATTGAAATTAAAAAGTAATTAAAATTGTTAGATTCCTGAAATTTTTAATTGCAATCCATTAGTCATTGTGAATATATGATTTCTTCATGAAGTCTTTTTTTAAGAAACATTATGGAATTTATGTCTATAATATTTAAAACTCTGCTGTCATAAGCAGAAATATTAGAATCCTAAACGGACAATCACTGAAGTGAACGTGCTTAGTTTTTGCATGTAGAATTCTCAATATCTCTGCCAATAGGATGAGAAATTTAAGAAATTCTTAGGAGAACAATTTCATTCCTCTGAATAGCTCATCATTTGTCTTCTGGGGTTTTTCATGTAGGCTATTTAGGTGAATATTAAACGTGTGAATGGACATATTTTGTACCCATGATGCTACAGATTGGCATCTCCCAAAGACAAGAGATATTGCCAAGTCTATCACTAATCAAGTTCTATAATTTACAACCTGTGCAAACAAACCGTGGGCTGAGAACTATAGCAGTTGTGCTGAGCATTTCTGGGAAGTTACCATCATCCCAGCGCCAATTATTAAAACCTCTTACACACATTAAAGCTATAAAGATTAAAAATATAGCACACTTGTCATTAAATATGGATGACTTCATCTAATATGCATTATATACAAAAACAACGTCCTGCCACTTGAGCTTTATCACTACCCTATGGAAAATCCACAAACCCAGAGTCCCACATCAAAGCTCATTTTGGCAAAGCCAAGGAACAACTTCGTCATGCAAAATAAACACAGATGTTCCACACTCAGGCAACTGGCTAAGAGGAGATGGTGCATAGGGGATGCACAATCTCTGTAAAAGATAATGCCTCCTTACACGCCCTACAGCAGTATCTTCTGTGGAGGCTGCAAACATGGCTTAAGAGGACTGATTCTTCTGTTTTAAAAAATTATCTTTCCTGACTCTTGCTGTGAACACACTGAACTGAGTTCTTGTGTGTGTGTGTGTGTGTGTGTGTGTGTGTATGCAGACGTGTATGCACACTGCCTGCAAATGCCGATGTGGATGTTTTTGAGCTAGAGAACTATATTTCACATGCATCTTAGGCAGTGCCTTTCTTGTCAGTGATTTATTGATTCCTGTCTGTAAGGTATGATATTAATAACCATATTAATTATAAGGAGGTCTGAGGAAGGAAAAGTTACTAGCCTCTCCCATTAACTGACAGTTAATGTTGGGCGGTTCCAAATGACCAGACAGCTAGAATTGACTTCCCTTTGTTCCTTTCATTCTCAGCTAATTGCAAGAGAATATTTCCACTAAACAAACATTCCTGGGACTCAAATGTATTTCTCCCAGAAATAAAAATAGAGTTGCAAAAGATAAAGAACACGTGTTTGGGATTTCTGACATTTGGCCTAGATTTGCACTAACAATCAGGGCCTATTTAAAACGCCCAGTCAAAATCGAGTTTCCCGTTTCCCCTCATACTGTCATGGGATTGCAAAGGATAGAAGAGGGTAGGATTGGGAAGAGAAGGTTAAGATTTGGGGTTAATGTGATTTGGGGAGCTATATATTTTTGTGAACACTTCTGTCTTGAGATAGTTTTACTCTAAAATACACCTAAATCTTATGGAGGGTTGGGGGAGAGTTAGAAAGCCAACAGAATCTCCTTATAGTTCTGCCAGCAATATTGTCTTCATAGACAATATTGTCTTGGTTATAATGGGAAATTAATCCTAGTAGTCATATTCTAATTAGTACATAAAATATGTGAAAAGCATTTTAGGGAATAAGTAACCTCTTGAAAAGGCCAGGCATCTTGTTCATTATCTCCCACCGACTTATATGTAAAGTATCCTGCCTTAAATGTGATAGGCAGAAAACTTCAGACTGTATCCCGTTTGTCCTTCATTTGCTACAAGTATTTTTGTGCCCTGATGCTCTCTTTATGGCAATATCCTTTACACTTTTCTAATGATGCACTCATCGATATTTTTAATTTTTTTAAGTTTATTTATTTATTTAGAGAGATTGAGAGGGAGAAAGTGCATGTGAAAGCATGAGCAAAGGAGGGGCAGAGAAAAAGGGAGAGAAAGAGAGTCCCAAACAAGCTCCCCGTTCTCTTAGCGCAAAGCCCAATGTGGGGCTCGAACTCACGAACCATGAGATCATGACTGAAATAAAGAGTCAGAAATTTAAACGACTGAAACACCCAGGTGCTCCTCTTTTTCATATTTTGAATATAGATTCCCAGAATATATTTATTTATTGCTTTATGACTTATTAGAATAATATAAATATTGTAAAGCATACTCAGAAATAAAAACTAAAACCAGATGAAGCAAGGATAAAATTTTAAAGACAATTTTGATTTTACTTATTGTTAATTTAAAAGCCCTCTTGTGTTATCATTTTATTTTAGATGAAAGTGACGTTGAGTCTGGCACAATGTCTAAATATGCCTTACAAATCTGGTTATCCCCTATAATATAGCAATTTAAGAATCTGATTCTAAGTGTAGATTATTTTCACATTTGGTTATAATAACTGCTATACTTGAAAAGATACTTTCTACAAATATAGGGAGTCAAGCAGGAAGACATTTTTGGCTGTGATTAATAAATTATGATGCTCATTAAAAGATTTTCAACCCCACAATTAAGTAAAACTATTTTTCTTAAAATTTGACTAATACATTTCCTCCTTCCCTGATGTCAGTCGGTTTTCCTTGCAAACCAATAAGAAATTATTACATTAACAAATTTTGTCAATATACTGAAAGTTTTATTTTCAAGATTTTAACATGCACAGACTTAAAATCCTTACATAGATTTCTTTATTGTGGGGGGCCAAAACTACTGTTTAATAATGGGGAAGTTTCCAAATATCAGTTTTCAAGATGCCCTTTCCATTGTTCAAGCTACTTTCTCACTTATTATTCAAGTGTTACCTTTATCTTGGAGGGACATATTAATATTTTTCCTTAAATATCTGTTAGGTAGCATGCTCCTGTCAGCCACTTGCCATCATAGAAAATGTTAATAAACTTGGAAAAACTTTACTTTACATAAAAGAATAATGAGTAGCTCATTTAAATTCCAACAATTTATCAGAACCTTACTCTGAGATAATCAGTGAAACTCTGTGGGCAAAAAAGTTTCATGATTTTGCCCCGTTTTACTACAAGATAATATATATTCTAAGTGTCTTATCCTTGTACAATAACTGTATTATGAAATACTTTAGTAGATTTTTCTATTTCTCGTTTCAACTTCTTTTCTGCAATAGTTTTGTAAAAATGGCATGAATGCATTTCACAAATGATAATATTGATTAATGTAATCCCAGAATACCTCTTTGAGTTCATTCTATTTGGAGCCATGCTTAGAGTTGGACTTCCAAGATTGAGCTTATATCAAATATCATGTTTTGAAATATATTGGTTTTATTTTAAAATGTCATTAGTGCTAAAGTACATCTTCTCTGACTCAGTTTTTCTTAAGCATAAGTTCATAAAAACAGTTATCTGTGTATTTCAGTATTGAAGTAGGATCTGGAAAATACCATAAGCTGAAACAAAATCTACAAGCAGATGGAAAAGGTAAATGAAGTCCCCCTTCCCTTTACTTCTGACTTCCAGCCCTTTTGTCTCTCTGGTCTTGGGATTTGGGGTTTGGGAGTGGATCCTGTAGGCTCTGTTGAGGTCCTGTCAGAAAGAATAAAGGAGCTAGTGATGAGCTCCTTCCCACTTTCCTGCTGTGTCCTGTCCAAGGTCCCTTTCCAGGAGCCTCAGCAGGGGCTGACAGCCTGTCAACTTCCACAACATAAGTTTATCGAGTTAGACACCTTCTGTGATATTCATGACTTTTAGGATACTTCAGAAAATAGAAGTAAACCCCATTAATCCAGTAAAAAAATGACAAACTTCTTAAGTGGTTCAGCAGTCAGAGAGAGGAAAAATAGTCCAAATAATCAATGTCAGGTTCAGTGAAACAGAACAGTTTAGGGACACAGAGAAGTATATGATTTTTTTTAATGAAAAAAAGGAAAAAACAAAACAGTAAGAGAAGTCAAAGAGAATTGAGTGCAGCACACACCATACATGCACGAGTACACACACACACCCTTACACACACAATTTCCTGAGGCTTAAAAAAAAATCTTAAGCTAAAAATTCAGTACATAAAATGTACTGAAAATACATTTTATGGAGAAAATAGTCATTATTAATATTTGTATTAACCATATTATTATCTATAAAGAAATTATCAATACATTTTAAAAATAGAAATTATAGAGGCACCTTGGTGGCTCAGTCTGTTGAGCATCTGGCTCTTGATTTCATCTCAGGTCATGATACCAAGGTCATGGGATCAAGCCCTGCATAGGGCTCTGCATTGAGCATGGAGCCTGCTTGGGATTCTCTCTCTCTGAATCTCTGTCTCTCTTTTTTCCCCTCTCCCCCACTTGCACTCTCTCTCTTTCTCTCTCTCTCTCTCTCTCTCTCTCTCTCTCTCTCAAAATTAAAGAAATAGAGATTTTACAGGTCACTCTTTCATTATAATTCAATATAATTAGAAATTAAAAATTAAACAGAGGTACCTGTCTGGCTCACTTGGACGAGCATGCAACTCTTGATCTCACAGTTGTGAGTTCTGGCCCCAAGTTGGGTAGAAAGATTATAAAAAAATAAAGACATAAACTTTATATATATATAAAAAGGAAAAAATAGAAATTAAACTGAAAAAAGTCTTATCTACATAGAAATTAAGAAATACATTTAAGTTGAAGAGCAATAAAAAGAACATTGAAATCTAGATATAAGGAAAAAATAATATGAAAACATACAGTAATGGAAAAGTTAGGCTCATAGAAATATTTATACTTTTATCGTTAGGTTCATGGCAAAGGAAAGAAGTTAGAACAATAACTGCAAAATATGTTAAAAGAAACTGGAAAGGTAGAATTAGTAAAGATAAAGGCTGAAACATTTAAATTGGAAATCAAGAAATAAGAGAAGGAATAAATAAGTCCAAAACATAGTACTTTGAAAAAGATTATGAAAGAATTCCCTCAATGATAATAACAACAACAAAATCAGTTAGTGAGAAAGGATGCACAATCATAGATGCAGAGATGATGTTTTTTAAAGTTTGATTATTTCTTTAAGATTTCTTGGTCAGATCTTTTTAATTATTACTGCTTCTGCCACATAACATGCCTGATAAAGTGATCACATGAGTAAATTTGCCTATATGGGAATTCTAGAATCCTTCTCTTATTCTTCCCTAAACCTACTCCAACCAAACTTTTGACCCACCACATCACTGAAACTCCTCTTGTCAACATTACTATACCTTGGTTTTGCAATGTCTCATTCAGTTCTCAGTCTGCATGGTAGTGGTGTTGTTGTTGTTGTTGTTGTTTTGTCCTCTTGGCAAGGATTAACACAATGAATTACATCTTTCTCCTTAAAACACTTTCTTCTCATGAGTTCCAACATCCCAACTTACCCAGCTTTCCTCTTACTTTACTGGCCATTCCTTCTCAGAGCTTTCTTTAATAAGCTTTGTACTATTCTCCTACCCTCTTTCTGTTAAAATGTCCTTGGTCCACTTGTCTTCACAACCTCATCTGGCCTCAAGGCTTTAACACTATCCAGTCTCCCAAGTCCAACCTACCTATTCTCTTTTACATGCATACATGTGCGTGCACACACACACACACACACACACACACACACACATTCTAATCCTACTCCACTTCTTGCCTTCCCCATTCCCATCCTTGCAGTTGCTCAGATAAAAATTATTAGCACTGCCCTCAACTCCTGCTTTTCTCTAGTATCCCATGTCCAATTTGACAGGAAATTTTGTTCTACTTTCACATTATACTCAGAGACACTTATTTCTGCTGCTGGAACATAGAAGAATAGAAGTTACCTGATATGAACAACAGAAAGAAAATAGACTGGGAAAAAAAATCAACAGAAATTCAGGGACCTGTAGGACTATAACAAAACATCTAACATTCATGTCACGAGAGTCTTGGAAGGAAAAGAAAATGAGAACAGAATGGGAAAAGGATATGAAGACATAATGGCTGAGAACTTACCCAACTGCCAAGACATATACATCTATCTACACATTCAAGAAGTTGAGTGAAACACAAACAGGGTAAACCCAAAGAAATACACACCGAGATACATCATAATTAAAATTCCAAAAATTAAACAGAAAGAAAAAAATCTTGAAGGCAGTGAGAGAGAAATGTCACCTTACCATTAGGATAAAAACAATTAGAATGGCAGAGGCTCTCATCGAAAACCATGCAGGCCAGAAGTAAGTAGACATGCAAATACAACATGGACCAACAGTTGTACTCCAGGACGTTTACCTCAGAGAAATAAAGATATAAGTTTACCTAGAAACCTATACACAAATGTTGATAGCATCTATTTGTAGTAGACAAATAATAGAAAGAACTCAGATGTTTAAATGGTTAAAAATATCGTGGTACATCCATGCCCTGGAATGCTATTTAGCGATTACAAAAATAAATTATTGATACATGCAACAACCTGGAGGAATCTTCCAGAGAATTGTACTGAGTAAAAAAAGCCAATCACAAAGGTTATAGACTGTATATAATTCTATTTATATATCATTCTTGAGGTGATAAAAGTATAGAAATGGATAAGAGGTTAGTGGTTGCCAGAAGTAAAGAAACAGGTAGTGTGGGAAAAGGCCACAGTGTAAAATGAGGGATCCATGGGGCACCCTGGGATCCCTGGGTGGCTTAGTCAGTTAAGTTTTCAACTTTGGCTCAGGTCATGATCTCATAGTTCATGAGTTCGAGCCCCGCATCCTGCTCTCTGCTGTTAGCACAGAGCTTGCTTCAGATCCTCTGTCCCTCTTTCTCTCTCTCTGAAAAAAAATAAACATTAAAAAAATGAGGGATCCCTGTGGTGATGGAAATGTCCTTTATCTTGACTGTATCAATGTCAATACCCTGGTTGTGATAGTATATTACAGCTTTGCCAGATGTTATCCTTGGGGGAAACCATTCTTAAACTTATGTGAAGTACCATGATCTCAAAAAAATGTATAATAATAATAATTAAAAAAAAACAAATTCAGGAAAACAAGCAGAATAAACAAATCCATGTGTTCTCTCTAAAGTTTATGATTTTTAAGAAAAATTTTTTTCAACGTTTATTTATTTTTGGGGGGACAGAGAGAGACAGAGCATGAACGGGGGAGGGGCAGAGAGAGAGGGAAACACAGAATTGGAAACAGGCTCCAGGCTCTGAGCCATCAGCCCAGAGCCCGACGCGGGGCTCGAACTCACGGACCGCGAGATCGTGACCTGGCTGAAGTCAGACGCTCAACCGACTGCGCCACCCAGGCGCCCCTAAAGTTTATGATCTTTAATAACAGTGTATAATACACAGTCAGCTGATAAAAGAGCAGTCAGAACTCACAAATAGCATAAACTCTTGCTGTGGACTTAGTTAACCATAGTTCATTCATAGTACATAGTGCAAGACACAATGTATTTTCCCTCTGATCTTCTAATCAACTGATTGTTCCTCAGAAAGTGGAAAATGGTCATTGGAATAGGTAGCAGAGGGTTTAAACCATAGATAATTCATTACTTGCAAATCTCTGTCCAAAAGATTCAATGTAAGTAATTTAGAGTCTTCAGGCCTAATTGAGTGGCGTTTAATGATCTAGTTCTTTTTAGTTGACACACAATTCAAAAGTAATTTGTTGTAAGTGTGAGGAGCACTGACAAAGTCCTTTCTCCTGCAGTTGTGAAGAGTCCTAGTTGGGGAATTTTAAACACCCAAGGGTTGACTTTGGAGTTCCACATTGAAGAACCAAGTTGACATGGAGTGAGCCGTCACTCTCTCATGTCAGAGCACTGAGAGCTGCCATGGAACTCGGGCCACCATTTAAGTGCCAATGACACTTACGGATAGTAAAATTATAGTGTGGATTTGTGCTTCTTCCTTTTGTTACTATGTGGCTGGCATACAATAGCACAGGTGCTATTTTTGCCTTCACTCTTCTGTTAAGTGTTCTCTAGGTCACTTCTTCACTAAGTCTCAGGGAGGTAAACATTTAAACTAAACTGACACCTGGAAAAGTTGTGTTTTCTATTATCCATTCCCAGGTATGACCCCGTGTTACACTAAACCCCGAACATCTGTACCTTACAGGTTGGCCCCAAGTGTGACAGATTGTAAGCACCTCGTTGGGAGGTGCTTGTCTTAGCAACTACTGTGTCCTATCACTTGTCATAGTAACTCCTTAGAATAAGAGCTCAATAAACATTGTGGATTTGGGGGACGATTGCAAACTATCATGGCCAGCCAAAAGAAACTCTTTAAGCGGCTGCTAAACAATATAAGAATCGTGAAAGGAGTCTATTCTCTCACTAGACATGTGTTTGTGCACTCAATTATTTTCATTGTTATTTAGAAGACTTGATTGATAAGGATTACCAAATAAATGTGGATAAAGTTTATAATTCCGATTTTGTATTAGATGGCTGCATAACAAACTTTATGAGGACTAAAGTGCCATTTTACAGATTGATTCCTTTCCATTTTCAGTGCCTGCTGTATGTCAGGTATAATTGTTAGATTTCAGGGTTAAAACGGTGAGCAAGAGTGAATGTAATCTCTGTACTCAAAGCCCTTACAGAACATTAGTCATCTAGACAAATAGATACAAACTCATTGAGCCAGGAAGAGGGGTATCTGCTAGTAGGAAACTTTGTTTGTCATTGATCTTATAACTTTGAAGAGTTATTCTGTGTGCTGCATACTAATTCTTAGTATGCTTAATGAAAGCATATTTTCCAAGTTTGTATCTTACTTGTTTATTTTTAATGGCATCTTTCATTAAATAGCTTTGTTCAGGGGTTTGTGGGTGGCTCAGTCAGTCTAGCTTCTAACTTCGGCTCAGTTTGTGAGTTCGAGCCCCATGTTGGGTTCTGTGCTGACAGCTCAGAGCCTGGAGCCTGCTTCAGATTCTTTGTCCCTCTCTCTCTGCCCCTCCCCCACTCACGCTCCGTGTCTCTCTCTCTCTCTCTCTCTCTCTCTCTCAGAAATAAACATTAAGAGGTTTTTTTTTTTAAATAAGCAGTTTTGTCAATTTAATATAATCACTTTAACATTTTTGAAATTATAACTAGCACATTTTGATTTAAGAAATCATTCCCTAATCAAATCTCATTGTCCTACATTGCTCCTACAATGTCTTTTAAAGTTTTGAATTTTTGCTTTTCACATTTGTGTTTAATCCATCTATAATTGAATCTTATGTACAATGTGAAGTAGGGATTAAATTTTATTTTTTTCCTATGGTTATTGATTGCTCTAGCACTGCTTATTGAATACTCTTTACTAGATACACTAATCTGCAATACTTCTAATTTGTATCACATACAGGCCTATGTTTTTATGGCTTCTTTATAGACTTTCTGGTTGCTTTCATTAATTATTTTGTCTTATTTTCATTGGTCAAACTGTCTTAATTACTAGATCTTTATGTAAGTCTTGACACCTTATTGGGCAATCTCCCACCTTGATTTTCCTTTTCAGGAATATTCTGGCTATTCTTAGCCTATTGTTCATTTGGCTTGTCAAATTTTATGAAAAACTGGGCATTTCATTGTACTTGCAGTGAATCTGTACCTTAATTTGGGGGAAATTGGGACCTTTTGTGATTTTGAGTTTACCTAACATAAATTTGGGATATCTCATTTGTTTATTTTTGTCTTATAATGTCACCCCCAAAAGTTTTATAATTTTCTGCATACAGGTCTCACGCATTTTTGTTAGATTCTTTTCCCTAAGTACCTTAAATGCTTATTCTTATTATAAGCGCTTTCCTTCTCACTACATTTCTTATTTGTTGCTTGTGTACGTGTCAGTTATTAAACTCCTCTTATTGATAAAAATTTGTCTAAAAATGTGTGTTTAGACTCTTTGGATTTTCAATCACTTTTTTAGAATCAATTTCATCCAATAACAAATGTCTTTGCAATACTTCTACCTTAAATTTATTTTTTCTTATCTTACCGTATTCGATAAAACCTCAGGAGAACATTGACTACCACAGGTGATAGTGGCTATCCTTATCATTTCTTGTTTTACAAGGAATGTTTGTAATGTTTTCTTTTTATTAATGATATTTACTCTAGATATTTTTGTATGTGGACAATGCCATGTCGAACATAACTTTGAAGATTAAATTGTAGTGATATTACTGCTTAAAATCAGAAATATAGGGAAATGAGCAGACATAAGTAGGGAGTTGAGGGAAGAAGTTCAGCTAGTAAATGGAGACATGCAAGTTCAAAATTGAACTCTGCATCTTTACTCAGCACTCACATATGTTTAACTTTTAAGTCTCTTTGTATAGCATTCTTTGATTCTTTCAGAAGATCTTAGGTACGTCTTCCTGGATATGTCCGTCCACCTTTGTACACATCAGCTTTGCAGCAATCACAGCACCGTGTTGAAATCATGCGTTTACATGTGTAGCAGCCCAAATTGTATCAGCTAGCTACCCTTTTCCATTTTTTCAACTCCACAACCAGTCTTTCAGTTGAAAAGCCCTGTCAATTTATTAATGTATCTCTGAAGCAGACTTTGCGTGCATCTGATTTTATCTCCATTTTTACTTCTTTACAGTCTAAGCCAACATTACCAGTCACTTAGGCTGGTATCAGCCTTCAACCTGTTGCTCCCATTACACGCTTCTATCATCATTGTCTGTACTCCATAAAACAGTTTTATTGGTCCATTAAAAGTACAAATGAAATCACATCACTCCTTAGCTAATCGCTTCCCTTATACTCAGAATAAAATTCAAACTTCCTATTCTGCCTTAAAAAGCTCTATGTTGGGGCACCTGGGTGGCTCAGTCTTTTAAACATTCAACTCTTTACCTCAACTCAGGTCTTGATCTCAGGGTCATGAGTTCAAACCCCACACTGGGCACCATGGTAAGTCCTATGTGATTTGGCTTTTTTTTTTGTTTGTTTGTTTGTTTTACTGCATCCTAGAATTGGGGCATCCTCCAAGAGTTGGTGGCAAACCCATCTCAACCCAGCACCATTTCAGACAGGCCTTCCCTGCTGGAAGAAATAAAACAAATAAATAATATGTAAATAAAAATAAATAAATAAACATACAAATAGATAATATACCTAGTAGAAGAAATAACACAAAAAATAAGTCCCAGGACTCCATAAAAATGGAAGAATAACAACTCTGTAAGAAATTTCTCCAGAGAATATATTATTAAAGCATAGGACAAAAATGTACATTGATAATGGTTATTAAATTTTGACTCAGTGGTTCCGAAGGGTGGTCTGGATTTTTAAAATTTAAATACAAATTAATTAATTTTAATATTGGTGATTCTGATACAGACCATCCATAGACAATGCTCCGGGAAGTAACTCCTTTGGAGTTCAAAGGAGAAAGACCACCTGAAACGAAATTAGTAGAAAAAGCTTCATGACAGAGAAATGCTATACCCTGGGCTTTAGAGAGTTG
>NW_024412376.1:103134523-103152313 GCF_014898765.1 Herpailurus yagouaroundi
AGCCTCCCTACACCTCTCCAGGTTTCACTCACCTCTCTTTTCCTCCTATTCTGATGGAAGGAGAAATCTATGCACTGTCTCCTTTCATGTTGGCTAGTAATTCTTTTGCTAGTTGTTCTCTGCCAACAACACTGATGTCCTTAAAATCACAGACTTGGTCTTAGACTTTTTGTATGTGTTTCTCAAGAATGGCAGTGCTAGCTTTATTGTAGGCCAGCAATAAATATTTGTTGATTGCTAGGCCTTGCTCATTTCAGAAGCATTACAACTTACTGAAATTTGTTCCAACTTGGAAAACATCTCTTATAACATCTGCTTTCCACATTATCTCTGCTCTGGAAAGGATTTAGAACAAATTTATAATGACCATTTTTCTCTTCTCTAGTACGTATTTAATCCTATTCCAGATCAAAATGAAAAAAAAAAAAAAAAGCCCATATTGTACCATGTCTCAGTCTTGTCATTTGAAGTGCATATAGCATGGACACAAACATCACTCAGAGTTTTATACACGTCTCCAACTAATATATTGGCTTGTGTATGAAAGTGCCATTCAGAACTCCTAGACTTTCATCTTGATTCTATCTCAAATTTCGCACGACCCTAATTCCAAAGCATCACGTCCACATCTTATGTTTCTAATTTTTATAGTAGTTCGATGGCATTTCCTCATCTACCATGAGCAGTAGGCTCAGTTTGATTCAGATGCCGTCTGGCAGGTGCATTAACCGCCTTAGAGAACAGTACTATATGAATACCAGAGATCATTGTTATTGTGTCTCCAAGACATTATTTTAAGAAATGTAACTCCCTGGCTTCAAATGTAAGTTAAATGATATAGCATACGCTTTGCTTGGAGCATTGATGACTCTGGTAAAACCGCCACCTGGCTAACAAGCCCAATGAGAGATGTACAGAGACTCCAATGTCATTTATAACAATGCCTATACATTGGATAACAAGGGCAGCGTTGGCTCCCACCTCTGCTGGCTGTCTTAACTGCTGGAAATACTGATCTGCTTTCTGAGCTGCTGTTGGCCATTGCCACCTGCTGGCTCTGGCACACCATTCCCCTGGCCCCCCTCCTGGTGGTGTCCTGGCAGCCTCCCCACACTGCCAAGTTTGAGCCAGAGAGCACAGGGGTGTTTGGAGCTTTCGCGTTGCTGAGGCTGCATCCTGCAAACTGGCTGGCAGTGGGGCATCTTGTTCCTCTCCAGGGTCAGTGTGTTGACTACTATGGTGATCAGCTGGCTAGCAGCAGCGGTGATTGGAAATTGCCCCAGAGAACGTCACGTATTGGCAAGGAAAGGATGCCGAGGGAGGGAGCCTTCATCAGAGAAAATAAACAATGTTTTATGAGGTGGCTGTGAGCATTTACTATCCAGCCTGAATTCATTTCAGGCATTTAAAACTTTTCTCAGAGTCGCATTTAAACGTCTATATTTTAGTCTTGCAACCCTTCATGCCATTGCTGCTACTTTAAAGCTCTTACCTAGAACACAGATGTTCCCGTTTAGCATGCGAAGAGTCAAATCCTGTCTGAGGTCACAATGGTTTCAGGTGGCAGACCGTAATGAAATATCAGGTGCTCACCTTGCCTTGTGCTTTAAGCACTGACACAACTTATATGCTTAATCATCTGCGCGACAAACACAAGGGTTTGTACCCATTGTAAATACCCTGAACAGTCCTCCCATAAAATGGGCGTAGCCATTTATGAGCTATTGTCCAAACCAGCCTGTAAAAGCCCCAGTTGGAGTCATAGCTGACTCGGCACTGTTAATGCCCAACACAAACAGACTCATAATAACAAACCTAGCGTTCCAGGGTGTGTGAATCATGTCATGAGACTGAGGCTTTCTGGAGTGTTTTAAAATGTAGATTTTATTTTTATTCAGATATGGTGAGGCTGATCGCTTAAGAGATAATTGCCATTGAAAAGATAGCTTGATATATTCACAGATACCAAGAGGAGGGGGCACTCCACGCCAAGGGGGGCACACAGGGAAGCACCAGGGTCAGTCAGGAAGCAGAGGGAGTAGGGGAAACATGTGGGGAAGGGACTTTATTGTATTTTCCATGGGAACGGACAGGCAAGACAGGCTGAACAGGCTTAGGACTGGCTAGTTTCAATAATTTCAGCAGGCCCTGGTGCATAGAGACTGTCCCTGGTTGTATGGTACCTGGCCCTGGGGTGATGAAGGCAGAGGAGGAGTGGCCCTGAGTGAAAGAGCCCATTATAGGAAGGGGTTGGGTATAGGCTGTGGAAAGGTTAGTTTGATATGAAAGACACGCTCCTGGGTAAGTTGTTTGCTATCTCTAGGAATTAGCCAGTCCTGGGTAGGGCAGCAAGGTCCCAGATGTGACAACATCAAGACTGTGGAATAAAAACACATGCCTAACACATGGAATTAATCAGCATGCACAATATCAGGTGACAGTGAATTTACTCCAACAGGGTTGTTCTTTACATTGTCTTCAGAAATCCCAAATGAAATAGTCCTTCAAATTTTCTGCTTGTGCTACAAGTCACGTGTGACATTCAAAATTGCCGGCCACAGTTATTACATAGCAGTGTGCAGAGGGGTGGAGGGGAGGCAAGAAAGAAGAAAAGGAAGAAACCTCATTAGAAACATAACTGTGTTGAGTGGAAACGCTACAGGTCATTTGCGGCTGGGCCACAAATCTGACAAGAGAAGAGACATATTAGAAAAGCTCCAATCCTAATTTCGTTTTGTTTTATTTTGTTAGGGGGCAGGGAGCTTTTTAGTTTGACTTAAGATTATTTGGCTTGTAAGTGGTAGGAAGTCATGACAACTTTGGAGGGACAGTAGCCTGGATGCGTACCCTGGCTCTGGCACTCAGGAGCTCTGTGACATTGGGTTGACCTCACTAGGTCTAAGTTTCTTTGCCGCTAAGACAGAGATAATAGTAGTACCTCGAGTGGGTGCTCAAAACTGTTAGCTTTGAATAAGTCAGATCCCGTTAGAAAGAGGCAGCATAGGGGCGCCTGGGTGGCGCAGTCGGTTAAGCGTCCGACTTCAGCCAGGTCACGATCTTGCGCTCCGTGAGTTCGAGCCCCGCGTCAGGCTCTGGGCTGATGGCTCAGCCTGGAGCCTGTTTCCAATTCTGTGTCTCCCTCTCTCTCTGCCCCTCCCCCGTTCATGCTCTGCCATTCTCTGTCCCAAAAATAAATAAACGTTGAAAAAAAAAATTAAAAAAAAAAAAAAAAGAAAAGCTCCAATCCTAATTTCATTTTGTTTTATTTTGTTAGGTGGCAGGGAGCTTTTTAGTTTGACTTAAGATTATTTGGCTTGTGAGTGGTAGGAAGTCATGACAACTTTGGAGGGACAGTAGCCTGGATGCGGACCCTGGCTCTGGCACTCAGGAGCTCTGTGACATTGGGTTGACCTCACTAGGTCTAAGTTTCTTTACCGCTAAGACAGAGATAATAATAGTACCTCGAGTGGGTGCTCAAAACTGTTAGCTTTGAATAAGTCAGATCCGTTAGAAAGAGGCAGCATAGGGGCGCCTGGGTGGCGCAGTCGGTTAAGCGTCCGACTTCAGCCAGGTCACGATCTCGCGGTCCGTGAGTTCGAGCCCCGCGTCGGGCTCTGGGCTGATGGCTCAGAGCCTGGAGCCTGTTTCCGATTCTGTGTCTCCCTCTCTCTCTGCCCCTCCCCCGTTCATGCTCTGTCTCTCTCTGTCCCAAAAATGAATAAACTTTGAAAAAAAAAAAAAAAAGAAAGAAAGAGGCAGCATAAGAGAATTTGATCTATCTTGTATCGAGTGTATGATTCTTCCTCTTATTTCATGCCCTTATTAACAAATATAGTATTTTCATTTCCCATTTCTGTTCCCTTCATCTCGATGTTATAATATTTCTAGTGTTTCTACCAAAATTCATTCTGAAAAAAAGGGTAATTTGAACATGAGTTAACATTAAAAGGAATATAAGAAGACTAAAATGTACAGACATGCTACAAGGGACAGGTAACATATCAAGAAATTCTTCTAGTCCCTATAAAATCTTGTGTTCTGATTTTCCTTTTACTAACATGATGGTTGAGACATACTCATTTTCTTTGTCTTTCTAGAAGATATGTTGGCTCATGGGAGAGAATTAGAAAAGTATTGTATAGGAGAAGAAGGAAAGATTTAAATCACAATAGTCTTTCCATCCAAACTCACCATTTTCATGCTTTCTAATTCCCTTTGTTTTCTAAACCAGAGCTTTAAAAATATAATTGTTGCTCATAGGATACACATACGTTTCACTGTTTTATTTAACATGGTGTCATAGTTGTTGCATACTTTATTATACTACTTTTAGTGGCTAAGTAATATTCTCTTTAATACTTTTACAGTTATTATAAGAATTATTGAAACAATTGAGAAAATGTAGTATGGGACAAAGGTCCCAAACCAATGGCACATGGGCTAGGGCTAGAACCACCCAGAAGACATATTTGGGGGAGAGAACCAACTTTAAGAAACAAACAAAAAAAAAACCCTTTTATTTTATTATTATTATTTTTTTAATATTTATTTATTTTTGAGAGAGAGAAAGAGAGAGAGAGTGGAGGAGGGGCAGAGAGGGAGGGAGACACATAATGTGAAGCAGGTTCCAGGCTTCGAGCCGTCAGCACAGAGTCCCACGCAGGGCTCGAACTTATCATCTGTGAGATCATGACCTGAGCTGAAGTTGGACGCTTAACTGACTGAGCCACCCTGGTGCCCCCAAAAAGCTTTTAAAAAATCAAAGAAGTTTAGGAGCGCCTGGGTGGCTCAGTCGGTTAAGCCTCCGACTTCAGCTCAGGTCACGATCTCTCACTCCGTGAGTTCGAGCCCCGCGTCGGGCTCTGGGCTGATGGCTTAGAGCCTGGAGCCTGCTTCGGATTCTGTGTCTCCCTCTCTCTCTCTGCCCCTCCCCCATTCATGCTCTGTCTCTCTCTGTCTCAAAAATAAATAAATGTTAAAAAAAAAAAAATCAAAGAAGTTTATTTAAAAATATGATATGATTTTCTGCTTCTCTTGAAAACTTGGGCCTGACAATATTGCATCTGTATTTTCCTATACAAGAATACTTGGAAATAGAGTAGGGTCCCCTTTGGACTTGGTATAAGCTTTTCCGTCTGTTGAAATTTCCCATCCCCTGTTGCTCTCATTTACTTAATGGGACTGCAATGGAGGCTAAGGAAACTTAGAGGAGATTCAGGCTAGGTGCATGGTTGAGCTAGATGCCAGTAAGCCACAGCAGACTGTGAAAGTCTAAGGCTTTATTTTAGCCATGGGGTCTGAGGGTCAAGATGGGGGAAACAGCGAAACTACAGCTCACTGGCTATGGCAAAGATGAAGGAGGTTGAAGGATGCTCATAACATTTGAGTCTGGTTGAGTGGAAGACTGAAAGTCACTGGCAGGGGAAGACGACAAGTTTGGCTTTTGGGCTCTGGACTTTTTTTCCTCTGAAGTCCTTGTTTCTGGGGGAACTTAAAAGTATAAATTATTACTACTTGTCTGCCTTAACTGTGATGCTTCCAGAGGCAAGTATGATTCCTAAGAATGCCCAGCAGCATCTTTGATTTCTCTCGTTGACGTTGGCTGATAGCAGAGGAAGAATTGAACTGCAGAGGACAAACTCTGGCCATTGGGTCAGCCAGGGCTACAAGGCCACTTTGGCCCTCAGTGGTCTGATCACACTTTGGATGTTGGGTGAAATCACTCTGTCCAAAGCAGAAAAGACTTAAGAGCCCTTCATGAGAGGAATTCTTAGAATAATCAGAACTTCAGCCCGAAGAACTGCTTTCAAATGTAGGCTGCTTTCAAAATGTAAGGACGTTTTTGTATTAAAAAAAAAAAAAATCATTTCCTATGGGTGACCTTGAAGCATAAAATTAGGAAAAGTAAGTCACCTGTATTTTGGCAGGTTCAAGAATAAATACAAGGAAAACACGTCTAAAAATTAGAGGTTATCAAAAATAGAGAAATCTCCCTGGAAAGTGGTGGGTTTCCTTTCAGCAGAGGTACACGGGCACGTCCCAGAAAATGACTTATCGGGGAGCCCGAGAGGGGATGTAAACATCGACTGTTTATCTTATCCAGTCTTACCACTGTATGATTCTATAAACCAGAGCAGCCTACAAGCAGCTACGGGGACTCTTAAGTTGATAGATAGAGGCGGCGACTCTAAACAGGACCTGCACTTCCTGTGGAGCCCAGAACTTGAGAGTAATCTTCTATCTCCTACTCAGATCTGCACTGGTTGCCAAACTGCAGGGGAGGAAAAGACTCTGCGTTATCTTGATAGACGAGCAGGAGAATCCCACACAGCTGTGTTGTGGAAATGTTCTTGATTTCCCTCATGATAACATTGAGTCATAAAAGGAAGAAATGAACATTTATTTGCCAACTCCACCTGTCTGTTGGGCCCACCATATCTATATTAGCATCAAGGGAACTTGCCTATAGTGCTGAAATTTTTATCAGTAGGAGAGAAACAACTGTTCTTTCCCTTAAATGGTGGTTGAAGCCAGTTCCTTTTCCATCAGAAATTAAATGATAAAAATTGGGACTTGGATGACTCATTTGTCAACATTTACATTGAGTAAACTGTTTGGAACAACAACAACAAAAAGCGCAACATTTTTAAAATTCAGAACGAGGGTAAAAATTGCTTTTGTTCTGAGTCTAGTCTGAATACAAGAGATGGTCTTTTATTTAGAAAAAAAAAGGAAGAGAAAGAAGAGATCATTTACTTGTGTTTTCTAGATAAAAGCAAGATCAAATTAAGGAGGAAAAAGGGAGGTAAATAAAAATTCAGGAACAACAATATTTTCTTATTTGATGCCAAGTTCTGGGATTTATCCTTTTCTTTTATTAAATTTCTCGGTAAATTCATTATTTCTGAAATCACTGCAATGACATCTCTTCCATTATCAGAGAAGATTAATTTTAGAGTTGAGTGGGAAGTGAGTTTTCAATCTATCCAGATTAACGGAGGCACTAATTGAAGTGCCTGTTTTTTTTTTTTTTATTTATATTTGCAATTAGCTCATCTGCTTTCTTTACACTTTTAGGATTAGATATTTGCCATGCAGATTCCTTTCAGAAATTGACCCAACCCTGTGACCTTTGACTCATTCTCTCAAGTTGAAGTGTAAGTATATGTCCTAGTGGGGCAATGTGCATTATTCTGTTTTCAAGAATAATGCAAACACCAAACAAAAATAATCAATAACAAAACAAAACAGGTTCTCTGGACCACGACAGCAAATCAGACCTGGCATCTGTACCCACCACCTTCACAATTTGATTGATAACTGTGATTTGCTGACTCTCTCAATTACTCTGGTTTCATTACAGTCTGAGAAATGTGCCAAGCACTCATTTGGTTTTTATTATCTTTCTAGCCTTGTGCTTGCATGAAACGCCCCAAACTGGCATTTCAGGAAAAGGATAGGCAAATTACAGCCAAGAGAAGAAAAGAATCCGTTTCTTCAGTGTTACCTTGCAACCAGCACGTATTGCATTATCACCAAAAACCATATAGAAATGTGCCTTCATTCAGGGCACTGCAAACCAGCATACAGCCTGTTCTATGTCCTCTTAATGTGCAGATCCTATGTATATTTGGATTTGCTCTTATTCTGCTAACAAAATCCCCTTTCTAATCTGAAGTGAAGAGAACCATTTTCCAGTCCATTGTAAACAACCTTGCTCTGCATCTACTTGGTCACTGATCCACATACAATATGGTTTTGAAATGACTTTGAACTAAAGGTGCAATACCAAAACTTATGACTATAACAGTTTTGGAGTGTTTTAGAAGCATAGGTTATTTAAATTATGTGCCACTTGAACTCATAGCAAAAATTACAGATTATGTCCTTTCTTTTTTGGGTAGTAAATACTAGGACATATGGACCAACATCCCTAAGATGGAGGGGGCTCTCAAGCTTTGAACTGGCAGTGTCGGCAATGCCTGAGCCTTTTACGGATTTAAACAGAACTTTCTAACTCTGGCCACTTAATGCAATTTTAAGATAGAGGTTAATATATGTCAGAAAATGAACAGTCTAAGTAGTGCCTCCTGTAGAAAACAGTATGTTGCATTTGATTTTATCACAACACAGATAAAAATGCACCAGGAAAAGGAAGAGTGATCCCTCTTGAATTCTATTCCCAATCTGGGTATTAGTATTTTTGTTGATATTCTCCTTCGACAGTAACACCCAATAGTAGGCTCTCCAAATACTCTGCTCTTTTGGCCAATATCCTACTGGGGCTCTTTACCAGTACCCATGTGTTAGGACAGAATTTGAAGTGGGATCTTCCTGTCTGTAATAACAGCATTCCCAGCTGAAACCTTGAGGCTTGGCCTCTTTATGCTTGGCCCATATCCAGCCACTTTGATAATAGCTGCTTCTTTCTTACCTCACCCATTCTTGCTTCCTTCTCTGGATAATCTGTACTCAGTCTACTTCCTGGACTACATGGCAAGCTCTTTCAATGTTGGGATACCTTCAAATGAATCTTTGTGATCTTCAGAGATCCAAACACAGAACTTTGATGTAGCAAACGTGTATTAATTTTTTGATATGTAAATAAATAAAATTGAAAAATAATCTATTATTATAAATTCTTGGGCTAGGGTTACATAGAACTTATATTGTATTTTGCTTGGTTGATATTTACCTTATTTTTCACATTAAAATTATATCATTTTCTTAGAATCACAAACATAAGTATATATTTTCTGTAATTTGAGATTTTGAGATAAAAATATATTTGTGTAGGATTATATGCATTCTTTTTAAATTTTTTTTTATTATCTTTGAGGGGGAGAGAGAGAGAGAGAGAGAGAGAGAGAGAGAGAGAACACATGAGTGGGGCAGGGGCAGAGAGAACCCAAAGCGGGCTCTGTGTTGACAGCAGAGAGCCCAATGCCGGGCTTGAACTCACAAACTGTGAGATCATGACCTGGGCCAAAGCCGGACGCTTCAGCGGCTGAGCTACCCAGATGCCCCAGGATTATATGTATTTTTAAAAACTTGTTGGAAAAGTAAAAAATTCTATAGTAAGCTCTACTTTTCCATTGTTTTCTACACATTTTTATTCTTTTAAAAGCTTTCCGTAGATAACAGTGCAGCACGTCTCACATCTTTCCCTACAAATTAACAGACCCACCACAAGCAGAATTGTTGTTAGCGAATGATGTCTCTATTTGGGGACAACACTAGCCTTTGTGTTCAATCCAGTTTTCAGATTCAATTTCTACTGGATATGTTTTTTTTTTTTTTTTTAACATTTATTTATTTTTGAGACAGAGAGAGACAGAGCATGAACAGGGGAGGGTCAGAGAGAGGTAGACACAGAATCTGAAGCAGGCTCCAGGCTCTGAGCTGTCAGCACAGAGCCCCACTCGGGGCTGGAACTCACGGACCGCGAGATCATGACCTGAGCCGACGTCGGACGCTTAACCGACTGAGCCACCCAGGCGCCCCTCTACTGGATATGTTTAATAACTTCAGAAACACCCGCCTGGAAAAAAAGTATTTGTAAGAAAGAACGCGAAGAATTAAAAGGCCAAAGATGTCCAGGAAAACAAGAAATGCTTAATGACTTACGTCGTGTTTCCATTACAATTATGTATTAAGCACCATGCTGGTTATGTACAAGTTTCACAGGTCCAGACAGTATCATGCCTGTAACACTGCTTTGTTAGGGAAGTATCACAGAAGTCATTCATAATCCCTCTGTTTCTAATAAATCACAGTGATCTATGATGTTTACTCCCATGAGACTTAACACTTTTTTTATGAACTTGGGCATAAAAAACATAATATCCAGATCATGTGCATTTTTTTTTAATAGTTGTAGCACTCTCTCTCTGTCACTGATCTTATGCTGAGAGGAAAACGAGAGCGCTCTCCAAAATGGTTGTGTAAAAACAGGTGTGGAAAGAATGGGTATATGGTAGAATCTTATCATGACTTTATATCTTACAGAATTTTTTAAAATTTTTAAAAAATTTTAAAAAAAATTTAAATTTTTAAAAAATTAAAAATTTTTTTCATTTTTTGCATTTGTTTATTTTTGACAGAGAGAGACAGAGCACAAGTGGGGGAGGGGCAGAGAGAGAAGGAGACACAGAATCCAAAGCAGGCTCCAGGCTCCCAGCTGTCAGCACAGAGCCCGACGCGGGGCTCGAACTCACAAACCGCGAGATCATGACCTGAGCCGAAGTCGGACGCTTAACCGACTGAGCCACCCGGATGCCCCTATCTTTCAGAATTTTTAGGTAAAAAAGATCTCCATCTGATTTTTTTTACCCAGTTGTTAAGTTCCAGGCGCTGCTCTGAGCTGGGAAGCTAACATTTCCTCAAAAAGTGCAAATCTATAACTAAGGTCTTGGAGATCCGATGATGAACACAAACAGAAGCAGTTCCTGTTCTCATGGAGTTTTGAGTCTAGTATCTTTAACATGAAAAGATTCTAAGGGCCTGAATCCACACTATGCTGTACTAGGTCAGGAATTGGCATAACTATGGCCTAAGGGCCAAAGCTGGCCCACCACCTGTTTTTGTAAAGTTTCATTGGACCGGAGCCATGCCTACTCATTCACATATTGTCTGTGGTGGCGTTTGCACCTCAGTAGCAGAACTGAGGACTTGTGATGGAGGCCATATGGCTTGCAAAGCCTAAAATATTTACTATCTGGTCCTTTACAGAAAAAAAAGTGCCAACTCCTGTACGAGGTAAAATGGCAGCTTATGGACAATGACTTTATCTGTTTAAAGCTGGATTTACTTCCTTCACCTCAATGAAGTCTCATAACACCTCATTGTGCCTCATCAGTGAGGTATCTGAAGACTGGAGAAGTTAAGTATCCTGACTGAAATCACAGAATCATCAAGAAACAGAGTTGGTATTAAATGCTGGTCTTGTTGACCAAGGGTCACTCCACAACACTCTTTGCTAAGCCTGGTCTGGGATACAGCAAAGAGGAAGGCAGGGTTATTCTTTGTCCTTTGGCTTAAAATCAAAAAAGGTCAGGACCTCAAAGCACTCCCTAAACTTTAAGACCAGGAGCTTCTTCAGCACATAGGAGAGATTTGGTAAATTGTTCCTATCTCACAAAGTAGGAAAAAGAACGTTGTTTCTAAATGCATTGCTAGACAAGTTGATAGGAGAGAAAAAACTACTTTCCTACCTTATCCTCCAGGGTTCTGTTTATGATGCAATAGCACTGGACACAAAGTGCATTTTTGAAAGCTAAGAAAAATAGAGATGTATCCTCAGCACCTAGAGGCACGGTTGAGGTTTTGACTCTTCATTTGGGCTCAGGTCAAGATCTCCTGGAGCACATGCAATCTTTCTCTCTCTCTCAAAACACCCCAAATATATTGTTTGTTCTAAATTTCTGAGCCTGAAATTATTTATTATAGATTCATCACAGTGTTACCTTTGGCTTTCAACCTTGCAAGGGGTGCCCGGTGGCTCCATTGGTTAAGTGCCTGACTTTGGTTCAGGTCATGATCTCATGGTTCCTGAGTTTGAGCCCTGCATGGGGCTCTGTACTGACAGCTCAGAGCCTGGAGCTTGCTTTGGATTCTGTGTCTCCCTCGCTCTCTAGCCCTCCCCCGGCTCATACTCTGTTTCTCTCTCTCAAAAATAAACCTTAAATTTTTTTTTTTTAAATGAGTAACCAAGTGGATTTTTATAAGCAATCTTAGACCTTCAGAGTTTTTAAAACACTTTTTTTCGACTTCTCAGACCTTAACTCTAGCATTTAAATTTCCTACATTAAAAAAAAAGAGCTTGAAGAATATTCTTTTAAAATATATTAATTTTACTCACCAAATCAGTGACATGCCAAACTGTATTGGAGTCTGAGGCAAATGAAAAAATTGGTTACTGATCCTATCTTTGTTTAACATTTTAATATTTTATTCATCATCTGTTTGCACTAATTGTATTTCTTAAAACTATTGCGTAAAAATGTTATTTGTGTTGATTGTTGATTTTTTTGGCAGCCCCTTAAATTTAGCTCAAAAGGCAGGTGCCTTACTCACCTCACTCTAGTTGCAAACCTGCACAAACCCAAATATTTTAAAGATATTTTTCTCTCACTGGAAAAACTATGTAAAATAAAGCTTCCAGAGAAAATTTCATCCTGGAAATTTTTTCCTTCATGACTTCATTCCTAGTTTTAAAATAAAATAAAAATTTGTAGAGTACTTGATTTGCATCTGATTGTGCCTAATGACTGTAGTGTCACAGGAAGAAAGAGAAACTTGCATGCGCATGACCCCTGGTCAGTGTTCTGTGGTGGGTGGCAAACCTGGGAAACAAGATCAAGTCTGTTCTCTTTAGGGAATTTCTTCTCTTTGCCTCTTCCTTCTACATTTTTAGATGGATGTGAACTGCAGTCCTGGTAAGTGCATGTTTCCTGATTCGCCCTTCAGCGCTTTTTTTCAAGCTTTGCACATGAAAGAATTGGAGTGTTAGGAAGAAGCAAGCCTTCTTGGTCCAAATCTAAAACCAGACCCTCCATTCAATTTCTCAGTGGTTAAGTTGGTAATTTTGTCTTCAGTTATCTACCTCCCCTGCCTTTATTCTCAATTAGTATAAACTTGAAATTAGAAAAAAGAGGATGTTCTTTATTGGCCTTAATCCCAACATTTTTCACCCTAAATTTTGCTATTTATGTGTAATCAAAAAGATTTTTTGTTTTATAGACTTATTCTACCTCTAGCAAGAAATTTTAAAGTCCTCTCTGGTTTCTAACCCTACCCATAACTTCAGTGCCTTTCCAAATGAAGCATTTTAACTTGAAGGAAGCATTTTATTTAAATTAAAATGAAGTATGAACAAAATCAAATATTTTTAAAACAAAAACATAATTCAGTCTTCTAACATCTCATTTTCATTTTGCTTATTAACCTGACAAAATGTATATATATGTCTGTTTTGCAGTTCCTGTCTGTGCATAAAATATGTTCTGCTTTCCCACTTCATATTATATCAAATCCACTTTTTGTGTGTTTTTGTATAATCATAATTACAACAGTAATCATTCTGTTATGTGCTTAACTTATCAGATTACATTTAACTTTAAACATTTAGATTTTTTCCAATTTCTTGTTCCAGTAGAAGACATACTAAGTTCTTCATAACTATAGAATGTATTTCAATTTATTTTTTTCTTCATATAAATTACCAGGTATATGATTACTAGGTTGAAGGAAAGAATATATATGATTGTAGTTAACTATTCAAGCTTCTTTTCAAATATTAAAAATAAAAATTATATCTCTAACAATGATGATGTGGTGATAACTTGCAGTTGAGCTTTCTCTCCCAAATTTTAAAGTAATTTGTATATTTCACTCTGTTTTTACTGATAAACACTAAACAGACTCAAATATTATAAACAAGAGGGGTGCCTAGATGGTTCAGTCGATTAAGCATCTCATTCTTGATTTCCACTCAGGTCATGATCCCAGGGTCATAGGACTGAGCCCCAAGTCAGGCTCTATGCTGAACATAGAGCCAGCTTGAGATTCTCTCTCTCTTCCCTCTGCCCCTCTCCCTGCCTACACTCTCTCTTTCCCTAAAAACAAACAAAAATATATTTTTTATGTTATACATTATAAACAAGAAAACTGAGATGTAAAGCAATATAAGGAATATAGTTGTGTTCATGTGTTACCAAACAGCTGCATTAAAAAAAATAATAATCAGTTATATTATTTACACAATACAAACATCTGGATATATAGAAGTAGACAAAAGTTTTTCAGAAAAGATTTTTAAATATTTTTATCTGGATGTTATTATGCTATGTAAATATACCTTGTTCCCAATAGAATATCAACTACAAAATAGAGACAAATTGTAAGAGATGCTCCCACAATTTAAAACAACTTAAATTTAGAGCAAAATTTACAAACACTGAAATCAGCATAAAAATGACAATTCTCACTTTATTATTTTAAGACTAATTATTTTAAGACTAAGGCTGCAAAGTAGAACATTAAAAAGTATGGAATACTATTTTCTAGAAACTACTAAAATTATTCTTGAATTCTTTTCCTTATTTATTGTATTTTACTAAGCCACAATTCCTTTGTTTAAAATATATGAATTGAGCTTGACTATTTTTAGGCATTGAATGTTTGCATCCCCACCTCCAACCCCTATTCATATATTGAAGTTCTTATTCTCAGTGTGATGGTGTTAGGAGATGAAGCCTTTGGGAAGTGATTAGGTTTAGATGAGGTCAAGAAAGTGATGCTCCAATGATGGGATTTGTGTTTTTACAAGAAGAGGAGGAGACCAGAACTCTTTTTATCTCCACCATGTGGAGACACAGCAAGAAGGCAGCTCTCTGCAAGCCAGGAAGAAGCTTCTAACCAAGAGTCAACCATGAACCACCCAGTCTATGATATTTTGTTAGAGCAGCCTGAGCTGACTATGACAACTGACAAAACATCATTCTAGCTTTTCCTTTGGCCCAGTTACAGACACATGTCATATCAATCAGTCTTCTAATGATTACCTGGAATACGTGTTACTTGCTTAAAATAGCTATTAGTTACTTCTAAGTGATTAGGTCTTTCTGTTCCTTGTTTCAAGTTTATTCTTAAAGGTTTCTAGTATAAAATCCATGGAAACCTTCAGATTTCAGTGGTCAGGAACCAATTTGGACTCATTTTGAATTCCTCTGCAAAAAGCAATCTTAGTATGAAGGTCATTGCTATTTGGAAATATAAAACCTAAATAATTACCTGCATAATAAAATCTTCATTTCGTTTTTTTTTTTTTCCCAATAACATATCATTGTTTAGGAAAATTGATTTTTAGTCTTTCTGTCCCAAATTCTACTCAGCCCTTATGGTATAGGTTGGAATTGTAAACTTAAGTAAATAAAATAAGCCAATCTCATTGTCACTCGGGCTGATTGTGATAGTAATTAAATTTGACAATAGTATGTTTACATTATCACAATATACTTTGCTATAAAATCATGAAAATAATTTGCAAACTATATGAGAGTAGAATAAATTAGGAATAAAATGGCAGATACAAACAGCTTTCAAAAGAAAAAGAAGCAGAAAAATTTATTTGATGAGTACTTGAAGCAGGATTGGGTATATCACTTTCAGAGGGTTTATTTTTCTTCTAAAGAGGTTTCCTATTTACATAAAATATTTCTTGATTTATAAAAATTACATTTGACAAAAATTTTCAGGAAAATATTACTTGCCCTCTTTATCATCAGTCTGTATCTGGTCAGGAAAATATTAATATTTCAAACAGAAAAATGGAACCAGGAACTGGATACAAAAGTGTTGGAATGGCTGGAGGAGCAAAAGTGAGGAAATGAAGCATCCCTGATCTTAGTAACTATGCAAAGCTGCCATTGCTCGTAGGATATAGGAATGAAAATCACCCAGATCCCATGATCACTGTGTAGCTGAGGTTGCTGTAAGGGCTGTCCCTGGAGCCAGTTGAAAGCAACCAGGAGTTTATACCATAGCTAACATTACAAAATCCCCAAGCCTGTAGCTATGGTAATGGATTCAGAGCCAAGAACACTGTTCTGTAGTGGCATCCAAAGCACCTCTTGCCTCCACCAACTCTACAACAAGAGCCTGAGTAGAAACATGGAGTCCATATTGCCATGGAGGAGCCATTACCTTTGTTGTTATTTCTGCCACTGCCAGAGTTAAAGCTGAAAAGAGAAAAATACGATAAAATGTTGGATTGAGAGTAACTTGCTCTTCAAGTGTTCTGCAAGAGGAATAAACATTTCTAATAAATTTTAACTTGATATAGGAGCTATGTCTTGCAATACGAGTAGTATGTGATGCTGAATGTCACATGATTGCAACAGAGCCAATGGTTTTTCCTTCTTTCTCTCTGTCTCTTTCTCCATGCACATGCTGCGGGATTGTGGGTCAATGCAATGTCACGTATCCACGACATCTTCAAAAGGAGGCAAAAGCAAGTGTCATTGCATAGCTTCCTTGTCAAAAGAGAAAGATTCCATGGATCCAATAGGCAGCAGTGATAGTGATAGTGAAAGTGATAGTGATAGTGATTGTCCTACACAATAACCCTCCTATCTCTTCCCTCCCTCACACCAACCACGAAGGTTTTCGATGGTAATTGCAGGTTAATTTGTTTATTTTTCTTTATATTTTGTATTATCTTTATTATTTTGTATTATATTACAGTGCTGTAATAATTTTATATGAGTATTTTTGGGTTGTGGAACGAATCATCTGAGTTTCCATTATTTTTTTTATGGGGAAATTCGTTTTGATATACAAGTGATTTGGATTACAAGCATGTTTCCGGGATAAATTATGCTCACAAACCAAGGTTTTACTGTACCTTTTTTCCTTTCACTTTATGACTTTCCACCACCTCTCATTGCCAGAACATAAAAGGAAGTCAGCTGGGGTGGGTGGCTGGGAAATGTATTTTCCAGACATCAAGCCTCCGCGGCACAGAACAGAGAACAAACAATGGAGATGGACAATAAAAAAGCAAAAAACAGGTAAATACTGTCTACTGCATAGGATACAATTGGTAAATATTTTTTTTCCTTTTCAGACACTTGAAAGATATAAAAATTAAAATAATTATAATTGTAATATTTATTAAATGATTGTTTGATACTTGGAACATTTGCTTTGAATATGATTTGTCTGGAAATTTTTTTAAAAGGGATTTTTTTAAAGTTTACTTATTTATTTTGAGAGAGAGAGAGAATGCATGCACATGCAGGGTCGGTGTGTGTGTGTGGGGGGGGGCAGTGGAAGGAGCAGAGGGAGAGAATCCCAAGCAGGGTCCCATCATCAGTATGGAACCTGATGTGGGCTCAAACTCATGAACCATGAGATCATGACTTGAGCAGAAGCTGGGTGCTTAACCAACTGAGCCACCCAGGCACCTCTAACAGGAAATCTTGACTATATACATATATACGAATAATATGTAATTAGAAAGTAGAGTAAAATTCTTGTTACCTCAGGGAGACAAGATGACTTCTCAGTCATCTGAATACACAAATCCTAGTCTGCTTGGGCTGTGTTAGCCCACTCTCACTTCATAGACAACCACTTTAAGTGCAGGCTCTGTTCTGACTACTTGCAGTCTTTCTCATACTGATTACCAGAAGTTAGACTACCAGCTCTGGGCACCTCACTCTTGAACAATTGACTCACATTTTGAAATTGCCTCTAGCCCTTCAGTTTTGGTCTCTGAGAATTCACAGAACTCAGGAAAGCACTGTACTTATGATAACAGTTTTATTATAGCAAAAAAAGACCCCCAAAAAACCAAAAACAAATCATAACCAGACAAAAGAAGAGGTGCGTAGTGTGATGTCTGAGAGGGTTCCAACATAAAGCTTCCAGTGTCATCTCCTTGTGGAGACAGGATGTATCACTATCCCGGCACAGCAATGTGTAACAAATGAGCAGAATATTAACAGGGAAACCCCCTCAGGTATTGGTGTCCAGAGTTTTATTGGGATTCCATTAAGTGAACACGACTGATTGAATCATTGGCTGTGTGATTGAACTCAGTCCCCAGCCTCTCTCCCCTCCCTGAAAGGCTGGTTGATACCATGTGTCTCAAGACTCCAACCCTCTAGTTACATGCTGGGTCTTTCTGGTTGTGGTCGGCTGCCATCCCTATGTCATTACCACAGACTACTTAGGGCTCCACCATAAACAATAAAGACACTTTTATCACTCTGGGAATTCCAGAGA
>NW_024412376.1:103152713-103217055 GCF_014898765.1 Herpailurus yagouaroundi
TTATTTTTTCAAGTAGGCTCCATGCCCACTGTGGACCCCAATGAGGGCCTTGAACCCATGACCCTGATATCGAGACCTGAGCTGAGATCAAGAGTGGGACACTTAACTGACTGAGCCACCCAGGCGCCTCTGATTCTAAGATTATTAAACTGGCTTAATGTTACCAACAGTTGGCATGATATTTTAGGAAATATGAAAGAATATTGAATACAGAATTGAAAATAAATTAAGTATTACTTTCAATAGTTTTTGGTAGAATAATCATTACTTGCATTATTTCAGTGAAATTTCAACAGAGGGATCTTTGGTAGATTCAATTACTGACTAAAATTGTTTATTTCCCTCTAGTAATAATTACACCTACACTTTGAAACAAATTGTACTTCCCTAAATCTCAGTTATGTGTTTATCTTTAGTCAAAAAACTGTTAACAGATGTGACACAGCAAAGGACTGAGATGTGCTTCTGGTTGGCGATGCATCCTGCAATTCTGCAGTTACCATGAGAAAAGCTTCCCCTGGATAGTTATTGCAGCTGTAGCCTGGACCCCAGAATTGTCACACATGGGGAAGATCTGAGCTTACCCTTCAGTGGAGACCAAAGTGGACTCAGACCCAACCCACAGCTTGCAGTCCAGACCAGCCGAGCCGAGCCTAGTCAGTCAAGCCCTAGCTGACCTATTAACAGAAACTAGAGAATAAATAATTGCTATTTCTAAGCCACTGGATTGTGAAGTGACTCAGAATAGTAGTGTTTTGTGCCAATATTGACTAATGCAGAAATTTGTACCCAAGAATGAGGTGCTGACATAACAAATACTTGAAATGTGTGCATCAATCTTGGGATTGGTTGGTGGAGAACAAAGAAATTTTGAGAAAAGCCTTTGGAAATATTACATAATGACAACAGATATGTTAAAACTCTCACCTATGAGAACCTCAAAGAAAGAAGAGAAGCACTGATTGAATTTCCACCATTGGAGGAAAAACATTTTGAGGCAAAAGTTGAAAATGTGCTGATTGTTACTGGCTGCATTTAATAAGGTCCTACAATATTGGGATGAGATCAGAAAAGAAGTTACTGGTGAACAGGAATAAAGAATTGTTGTTTTAAGCCACTGTGTTTTGGAGTTGTTTGTTACGTGGCATTATTGTGGCCATCGTCGACAGTCTATAGAACCTAAAACCTACATTAATTTTAATTGAATGGCCTTATGGTCTTTCCTTCTATAAATACTGGCCAGTCTCTATGCTGAATGTTACAAGGAATACAAAAGAAAAGGAAAAAAAAACAGCTTACAGAATTATTGCTATTTGTGGGTTTTATTTTCAGATGAAGTAATTTGAAATACAATACTTATTGAAAAGGAAGCTAATACTTTAAAAATATCAATAGGGGAGCCTGGGTGGCTCAGTCAGTTGAGCGTCTGACTTCGTCTCAGGTCATGATCTCTCAATCTGTGAGTTCGAGCCCTGCGTCGGGCTCTGTGCTGACAGCTCAGAGCCTGGAGCCTGCTTCGGATTCTGCATCTCCCTCTCTCTCTGCCCCTCCCCTGTGCATGCTCTGTCTCTCTGTAGGTCAAAATTAAATAAACATTAAAAAATTTTTAAAAATAAAAATAACAATAATTTTATAAGTACAAACTGTTTTATATTACGTACAGATCTTCCTTGACTTACAATGAGGTTACAGTTTGATAAACATCAGAAATTGAAAATAACATAAGTCAAGAATTCATTTACAGACAGAAAAATTCACTTAATATACTTAACCTACTGAGCATCATAGCTTAGCTCAGCCTACTTTACACATGCTCAGAACACTTACATTAGTTTGGGCAGAATGATCTAACACAAAGCTTATTGTACAATAAAGTGTCGAACATCTTACATAATTCATTGAATATTGTACTGGCAGTGAAAAACAGAATGGTTGTGTGGGCATAGAATTGTTGAGAGTACATCAGTTTTTTAGCCTTATGTTTGCGTGGCTGACTGGAAACTGTGGCCGATGTCACCCAGCATCGTGAGAACGTTGTACAGCATCTCGAGAGCACAAGAAAAGATCAAAACTCAAAATTTGAAGTACAATCTCTGCTGAATGCATATGGCTCTCACACCATTGTAAGTTAAAAAAAATTAAAAGTTGAACCATCATAAATGGGGGACCATAAAATGGTCTGTTTGTATTTTTAAACAGGCTGTGGCATCCTTACTGTAAGACATATTTTAAATATCGATAGGTTGAAAAAAACTGAATAGTTCAACGATTACATTATGTTATCCTTACTAGTTTTGCCTGTCACTGAAAGAACAATATATATTCTTGTATTTATTTTAATTGCTGGTTAATGCACCTCTGACCAAATTAAGACATCCCAGAGTTGAACTGAACCAATATGGCCAATGTGATTAATTTGGTTTAAATTACTACTGGAGTCTTAACTGTATGAAGAGACCTCATAAATTCTACCATGGTACAAGCCAACATGGTTGCGGTGCCAGGGTTAATGTTTATGCCTGTGTCCTGGCTCAGTACATTATCCCCAAATGAAGACCAACCTAAAGCGGTCCAAATGTGAGACGGGCTGCCAGGGTCGATTTCCAGCATTATAGCAACTTGTACATATTTATTCACCTCCCTTGTCTGATTCCAAAAGAGTATCTATATCTATAAAGGGCAAATACCTGTCACGCAATGGTACCATAAAATTCTCATAAAATAAGAGTATGTACATGATTATTATGTGGCCAAGAAGTTTACAATCTGACAGATACAACAACAAAAGCCACACCTTGTACTTACTTAAGGAAATTTTGTGCACAATCTCAACCTATTTTTTTACCCATCCTTCCTCTAGTAGTCCATCCTTCCAGAAAGAAAAGTGAAAATGAAATATGGACACAAATCAGAACAGGAGAGGAAAATTCTCATTGTTATTAGGAACCTGCGTAAAACAGTTCAAATTTCAATTGTGTTGAAACTTCCAAGTTTAATGTAAATATCTTAAAATATTTGCACACTGTATACATTTAAACATACCCAGAAGGCTCATCCACTTAAACTAAATTTCTTGTCCCCACAGTGAGCTTTCCACTCTGAGTCATGAACCTCATAAGCTTCATGAACCTCACAATAGGGATAACTTACCACATGCCATGGATTCCTTCCTTCCTTCCTTCCTTCCTTCCTTCCTTCCTTCCTTCCTTCTTTCCCTCCCTCTTTTCCCTTCCTGCCCCCCTCTCTTTCTTTCTTTCTTTTGTAGCTGGAAAAAAAATGTCTGTTTCCATTTCTTAACCTGCAATTTTATTCCTTATGCCAAACCAGACCTTTGTCTGTCCTTTCCTTTAAAATATAAGTTTTCCCAGTATTAAGGGCTTTTAAAATTTTTCCAGAAGAGGTTTGTTATTTTCACTCAGTTTTTGTTTTGTTTGTTGAAAAATGAGATATATGGAGACATACTATTTTTAAAGACTTGCTTTAAGTTTTTGGATGATGACCAAGCTAAAATATGTACTGTTAAAAAGGAACATGAAAGGTCAGGAGACATTTTTATATCAAAGACATCAGGCATTATTAAGAGTAACTTGAATGAACTCTTACAGTAGGATTTGTTTCCATAAGATTTTGCTTGTGATAAAAATCCCTTGTTAATACCTTCCAGATCAACTAAAATATTAAAGCCAAGATTATCTGCAACCATCAAATGCAGTGAGAACCACTGGCATCAGGGTTCTGAAATTCTGGGTTTCACTTGCCTTGGAAGTTCACAGGCAATAGCAATAACCTATTAGCACACTTCCCACAGACAGAGCAGTGGAATGACTGGATATTTAACCAGTGCCAAAACATCAGAATGCACCTCTTTCATTTAACAGAATGTGTCAGCTACTAAATTTTGTGTATTTTCAAGCATTTAGCACAGTTTACTGTCTGAAAACCACCATAACACTGCTATTCTTATAATAAGTTGCTTAACAAATGTTAAGTTAAAGGTTAATTTTGTACATCTAACCATAATTGGCAGACAGGGATCATGTGTTCCATGTTTATTTTATCATCGACCCAAAAGGGAAGGGCAGAAGGAGGAAGGGAAACCACTGCTAATTTTTTTGGCATATGGTAATGGTTGTTTTGTAAGAAGTAGATGAATCCAGAACGTATGCACTCAGTTATTGGGAGAATCTGATGTCATCCCATCAAGAGAAACTGTTCAGGTTTCTATGGTATTTCACATCTGCAAGCCACAGCAATATTTCCATCAGCTGTTAATGTTGCTACTAAAATTAGGGCCAGGAGCTCCACAGCTTAAGCAACTTACGTGGGTTTGGAAATAACATTTGTTCAAAGTCTCTTTATAAGGCTATGGTAAGTATAGTGTGTTGAAGAGCTCATTTGTGGGATTTATTTCTACATAAGTAGTTGTAGCCAAGTCAAGGGGTATGAGGCCTGTTTGAGATTTCTCAGTTCTACTTCACTGGGTTGGAATTCCCTGATCCAGTTTGGCTCAGATGCTATTTCCTCTGGACTGGAGTTGTAAAGAAAGCAATTTAAAATGCATAAACACAGTGCCTGAGCCATGCCATATATCCACCACCCAGCGGGGCATTCACACTAAGCACAGCCTCACTTCCTAACTACTCAGCTGAAGTCCTCACTCCCTTCCCAACTATTAATATTCATGCGACTTTGTACCAATGGGGTTCAGGCAGAATAAAAAGCATCATATTGGGACATCATAGAATAACTTGAAATTTCTAAGACAAAATTTCCCCCAGAATATGCTTTACAACATGAAGAATCAGAAATTTTTATTTTGCCTTAATTTTTGGTACAGTAATATATATATATATATATGTGTATATACATACACACATATACATACATATATATACACACAATATATATATACAGTAATATATATATAACATAAATATAGATGATATAGATAGATATAGATATAGATATAGATATAGATATAGATATAGATATAGATATAGATATATAGATATCAAACTAGATGTCAGGAAGCATGAGTTTTAGCTTTGGCCCAGACACCAAATAATTAGGTAATTTAACCAATATTTATCAGTGTTCCCTATGTGATTATCATAGTAGCAGATGCCAGAAGCTAGAGGAAATTCATAGTTCTTGCTCTTATAAAGTCTACAGTCTAGTGGTGGGAGCTAAATGGGTATTTCATTTTGGCAGGTAAGAATGTTATCAGTCTATAGACCCCTTAAGTAAAGTGGAATAGTTAAAGCAGCTGTTATTTTAGCTATGATTTTATGATGTGGTGTTGAAAAATATATCTAACAAGTCAAAAATTTTCAAAATGAACCATATATCACTATGCACTACTTTATATGCATGTTGTCCTTTAATTTCCACAAGGACACCATGAGTCTAGGTACTAATGCAAACATGTTTTGTGTCTGGTCCAAGGTCACACAGCTGGTTAAGTAGTCCACTCAGAACCAGGATGCCAGTCTGTCTGCTCCATAGGCCATGCTCTTACAACTGATGTAAACTACTTAAAAAGAGGATTAAACTAAGATTGTCTAGCAAAGATATGATTAAGATGGAATTACAGCCTACAAGATAAAAACTCATGATGCATTTTCAGGATGGAATTGATGTGTTGAGGGGAAGATTGAGAGGAATCATTTCTAGAACACATCTGTTTAGAGATTAAGTACAGATATGTACTATTATATTACATAATTTATAGTTTTCTTATTAAATAATAATCAAGAGAAGAACGTGAGCTAGAATGTGGTGGTTGGGAATCATAAAACATGTTATTTGTCTGCATACATTTACTGCTGGCTGGCTGAAGTGGAAACCATTTAACAATCCACAGAGGCAGCAGCAGGGTGTCTTGGAAAGAGACTGGCCCAGGAACCCAACTCCTGCCAATGACTCTGCATGGCATTGGGAACTCATTTCCTTGAACTAGGATTCAGTGCTTCTATCTGTAAAATGAGGACAATGTATCTGGTCCAGTTTTCAGCTTTTGTGACTGTTTCCAAAGGCATTAAGCTCCATGATGCAGTCTGACTTCAGAAGTAGAAAGCCCAATATATGCTAAATATATGTATCAATTAGACTTTGGTTTTTGTTTCCTGTTCACACACTTTTCCTGTCTTTAACCCTCACCAGAACACACACACACACACACAGACACACACACACACACACACACACCTTCTGCCCAGCCCCCTTCTCTCTTTCTTACCTGCCCAATCCCTAGTCATTTTTTTTCAGGTCTCAATTTAGAAATCCCTTCGTTAGGGAAGGTTTCACTGACTCCCAAAGTCTCTATAAAAGAAGTCTGTGCTTCCTCTGTCACTGAGATGTTGTGAGCATTGGATTAGATAACCCATGTACAGTGCTTGTATCATACTTGGTTTGTAAAACTACTCAGTCACTATTAGCTAAAGTAATCATCACCATCATCATCATGATTATTAAACTTATGACACTGTTTTATTAGTCTTTCTAAATTTCTGTGACACCTACTAGGTGTTATGTTTGGGAGAGCAGGGACCATAATAATTTGACTTATTGGTGCATCACCAGCAGCTTAGCACAGTGAACGTCAAGAAGTGAATGACACAAAGAAGATACTTAGTTAATGTTAAATAACACACAGTAGTTTACATAAGGAAAACTTTCATTTATGCAATGTAGTAAGCTAAACTTTAAGCACTTGTCTTCTAGTGGAACAGACTGAAACTTGCAAAAAAACCTAATTATGTTATGAGGGTTATAATCAAGTTGTGAACTAAATGTTATGGAGACATAGAAAAAGAAGTAACTGATCCTGGCTGGGAGATGAAGTAAACAACACTTGGGTTGAGCCTTATAGAACCAGAGTGATTTCATGTAGTAGCAGATATACGAGAGAAGGGTTATATCACACAGGGGAAGAAACTGCAGGATGTACTTCTACTACTGACTTACTGGATGATCATTGAAAGGGTTTGCTGGGGGTAACAGAGAGGGTTATTGGAGAGTAAAGGGAATGACAATGGGAAGATCGTTAAGGTCAGACTTTTTAATGTCTTAAATGTCATCATACTATTCCATCAACATCTACCAGTGACATCTCTTCTCAAAGAACTTTCCTTTATTAGCCAGCACTATTTGGTTATGTTCAAATTCACTTCATAATGGAGAAGCAGGATAAATTTTTATTTTTAGGATTTTGCTTTTTTTTTAAAAAAAATTTTTTTTTCAACGTTTATTTATTTTTGGGACAGAGAGAGACAGAGCATGAACGGGGGAGGGGCAGAGAGAGAGGGAGACACAGAATCGGAAACAGGCTCCAGGCTCCGAGCCATCAGCCCAGAGCCTGACGCGGGGCTCGAACTCCCGGACCGCGAGATCGTGACCTGGCTGAAGTCGGACGCTTAACCGACTGCGCCACCCAGGCGCCCCTAGGATTTTGCTTTTGAGTAAGGTGGTTGGTTAATGACTTGAGTTTTGTTTTGTTGATTCTCTCTCTTACATTATAAACTTACGGACTTTTACCTAACAAATGTTTTTTTTTTACAATAAATTGTATTCATTATCCCGTTTGATGCTTAAATTTTACTATCTTTGACTGTTGAGATCCTCTTAATTTTAGCTTCTATGACGTTTTGAGGTAACCATATTCTTTGATAGCTTGAATTTTGGCCTTCCCCAAATCTCAGATTCATCTTATATAACTTGTCTTAGACTTAGAAATTGTCATTCTTCAGGTGCCTTTAAATAAATAAATAAATAAATGCGTACCATAATCCAGATAATAGATATGTTCACTGCTAATATTGTTACTTTTCTGTGAACAAATGAAATGACGTGGTGGCAGTTGTATTTTTGTCACTTCATACAGGTATTTCCAATTCACATTGAATTGTATGGTTTTTCTTTACTTTGTTTTCATACCTCTCTTTTTCCCCCTCTTACACTAAAAACCTTTTTGTGCTAACTACGTTAATAAAATTGCTTTCTTCACCTTGATTATCTACAAAATAGAGCGTGAGGCAGATTACTTGTGAAGGCTTTCTTAGAAGGTGCAAATCCAGGACCTGTGGAGTGAAGGTAACAGGGTATTGACACAGAGGGAGAAGCCCAGTCATGTAAGAAACCTTCCTAGCAGGCTTTCAGAAACCACTGGCCTCAGAGCAGTCCTCAACGAGGGAAAAAGAAAGTGAGAGGAATTTATTCTCAGGCTCCCTCCTGATTCCTGGCTCACTGGTCAAAGTTTGTCTCAAGAGATATTAATGGCTCCGCTTTCACATGTGTTGCTAGGAGTTTTCCCGGAAGCCTAAGGACATCGAATCCCACACTCTATTAGGCCATGCATCATCTAAGCACACAGCAGCAAGAGGAGTTAGAGTATCTTCGGGTCTGGTCAGGTCAGGCCTGTGAGTTGGAGTTAATGTGGCTTCTGCCATGGTATACAGGATGAAGACCAAGTCCTCTCTCCAGAGTCCAGGAGAGCTGGGCAGTATTTGGATATGAGGTAGTGGCGGCAGCAGCTGGGGTTTCTCCTGAGCAAGGAGTCAGGTGCCAGAGTCCACTGTGGTAGAAACCTAAATGTTTTCATATTGAAACTGAATTTACATCTTTTAAGCCAAATTATATACTTTCATTAAAAAAATGAATGGAAGAAAAATAAGTGTTATTGCCTTATTTTTAAGAGTTATCTGCAGAAGTTCATAAATTGGGTCCTATACAGCTCCTTATTTGCTTTATCCTAACACACACACACACACACACACACACACACACACCCAATACACACTAAAATTAATAGTGTCAACAATATTTCTAACAGATTCGTGATTGAAGTGTAAGACTTTTTTGAAGCAGTTTTGAATATATTTCTTCAAGGATATACAGTCAAAATACTGGGTATAAAAGTCAATTACAATAAGTATTTGCTTTGTGTGTTTATCTCACCAACTAATAACAATTGGTTCATTAATTTCAGTTTGTTTCAGTGTTTTAGGATTAGTTATATTTTTCCATTTTGAAGTAATTTATTTTTTGAATATGAAAATTATGGGTTCCCAAGGTGAGAATTACCTAAGAAGACATTAGAGAAGTCTTGTTCTGTAAGTTAACTGCTTTCCTTATCCTATATTCTTTCCCATTTTAATTAACCATTTTTATAACATTGATTTATTCTTCCCAAATTTCTTTTTACAAATATCTATATCTATATCTATATATCTATATCTATATATTATATAATATATATCTATATATCTATATATTATATAATATATATCTATATATCTATATCTATATAATATATATCTATATATCTATGTCTATAATCTATCTATATATCTATCTATAATATAGATATATATATCTATATCTATCTATATATAATATATATCTATATCTATCTATATATAATATATATCTATATATCTATATCTATCTATATAAAATATATATATGTTCACTACCACTTATACAAAATGTAATTTACTTTAAAAATTGTTTTGCATCTTGATTTTTAAATTTAATACATCCAGACATTTCATATCACTATATACAAAACTTCCTCATTCCTTTTGATGTTTGTATAATATTTTTAAGTTAATTTTAAAGAAGACTAAATCAGAAGCACTGTAGTTGCTAATTTACTTATTCTCCAGTGCTAATACAATTTTGGGCACCCTTATTTTACTGGTAGCATAATTAAAGAAATACTACAGTGAGGTAGCCTAGAGTAGTATTTCAGTGTTACTCCAGAATGTTTACAAATACTTCCTCCTCTTCTCAGGTCATCTTCTTAGAACACTTAAACCGTCGAAAAACCTTGTTATGAACTGAATGCTGATACCCCTCCAAATTCATATATTGGTGTCCTAACCCCCAGTGTGATAGTATTAGAAGGTGAGGCCATGGGGAAGTAATTAGATTCACATAAAGGTGGTATTAGTGTCCTTTTAACAGGAGGAAAAGAGATCAGAGCTCACTCTCTCCCTACCATTTGAGGACATAGCAAGAACGCAACCACACTGCAAGCCAGGAGAGGGATGTCAACAGAACCAAATTGGCCAGCACCTTATTTTAGACTTCCTAGCTGCAGGACTGTGAGAAATAAATACCTGTTGTTTAAGCCACCCCATCTCTGATATTTTGTTATAGCATCACACCGATTAAGATAAACTTCCACTTTACTCACCCACTGCCAGACCTAAATAAAATAAACAAGAACATCTATGGTCTTGGGAATTTTGTGGATGTATTTTACCTGAGCTTTTGTTTTTGTTTTTGTTCATTTGTTTTTTTCAGCCAAAGCTTCAACAACCTTCTTTTACCTCACATAGCAAATGGGAAGGAACTGTCTTCTTTGGAACAATCCAAGGGCAGGCACGACTTCCTTGCAACTCTCATCATCTCTGTCCTGAGAATATCTGCCCTGGGCTTGTTTAGCCTTCTCACATACACTTGGATCTCAGAGACTTCAGCCTTTTTCAATCTGAGCAGAAAAAAGAAAAAAATAATAATTAGAGCATATTTGGCAGAACAAAGTACTATGATTATCTTTTTTTAATCAAGAAAAAATTACTTCCCCATAGTCTCTTAACTATAGTTCTTTGGAAATGTTATCAAATTATTTAACTGAACATAAACTTCTTTTATTTTGTTAAGTTTTTTATTTTAATTCCAGTATAGTTAATGTACACTAATACATTAATTTAAGCTATACAGTACAGTGATTCTATTCATTACTCAGCCCTCATCTTGATAAGTGTACTCTTTAATCCTCTTCACGTATTTCACCCATCCCCCCTACCCACCTCTCTCTGGCAACCACTGGTTTGTTCTCTATATTTAAGAGTCTGTTTCTTGGTTTGTCTCTCTCTCTCTTTTTTTTTTTTTTTAACCTTTGTTTGTTTGTTTTGTAGGGTGGTTTGCTTTTTAACTTTTTGGGAAACCTCCATACTGTTTTCCATACTGGCTGCATCAGTTTGCGTTCCGTTTTTTCCACATCCTCACCAACACTTATTATTTCTTGTGTTTTTGATTTTAGCCATTGTGGCAGGTGTGAGGTGACATCTCATTGTGGTTTTGATTTGCATTTCTTTTTTTTTTATTTTTTTAACGTTTATTTATTTTTGAGACAGAGAGACAGAGCATGAACGGTGGAGGGTCAAAGAGAGGGAGACACAGAATCTGAAACAGGCTCCAGGCTCTGAGCTGTCAGCACAGAGCCCGACGCGGGGCTCGAACTCACGGACGGTGAGATGACTTGAGCCAAAGTCGGCCGCTTAACCGACTGAGCCACCCAGGCGCCCCGCGTTTCTTTGATGGTAAGTGATGAGCATCTTTTCAAGTGTCTGCTGGCCATCTATATGTCTTCTTTTAAGGAATGTCTGTTCATGTCTTCTGCCCATGTTTCATGTCTTTTCCCTATCACACATTGCTGCCTCTTTATCAAGGATTAATTGACCATACAAGTGTATGTTTGTTTCCGGGCTTTTTATCCTGTCCCATTGATCTATGTGTCTATTTTTCTGCCGGTATCATACTGTTTTGGTTAGGACAGCTTTGTAGGGTAACTTGAAATCTGGAATTGTGATACTTCCAGCTTTGTTTTTCAAAACCACTTTGGCTCTTTGGGATCTTTGTGGTGTTGTACAAATTTTAGGATTATTTGTTCTAGTTGTGTAAAAAATGCTATTGGCATTTTGATAAGGATTGCATCAAACCTGGAGGTTGCTATGGATAGTATGGACATTTTGACATTTGTTCTCTCAATCCACGAGTAGGGAGTATCTTTCCATTTGTTTGTGTCATCCTCAATTTTTTTCACCAATGTTTGATAGTTTTCAGAGTAAAGTTTTTTCTACCTCCTTGGTTAAGTTTGTTCCTAAGTATCATTATTTTTGATGCAATTTTAAATGGGATTGCTTTCTTAATTTCTCTTTCTGTTGCTTTGTTATTAGTGTATAAAAATGCAATGGATTTCTGTACATTGATTTTGTATCCTCCAAATTACTGAATTTATTTATCAGTTCTAGTAGTTTTTTGGTGGAGTCTTTAGGATTTTCTATGTAGAGTATCATGTCATCTGCAAATAGGATGCCATTTATTTTGTCTGATTCCTATGGCTAGGACTTACAGTACTTTCTTGAATAAGAGTGGTAAAAAGTGAATATCTATGACTTTTTCCTAAGTTTAGGGGGAAAATCTCTCTGTTTTTCACCAATGAGTATGATGTCAACTGTGAGTTTTTCATATATGGCCTTTATTATGTTGAGGTATGTTCTCTCTAAACTCCTTTGTTGAGGATTTTTACCATGAATGGATGTTGTACTTTATCAAATGCTTTTTCTGCATCTGTTGAAATGATCATATGATTTTTATTCGTTCTCTTATTGATGTGATGTATCACACTGATTGATTTGTGAATATTGAACCACTCTTGCATCCAGGGAATAAACCCCATTGGATCGTGGTGAATGATTTTTTAATGTATTGCTGGATTCAGTTTGCTAATATTTTGTTGAGAAAGTTTGCATCTATATTCATCAGAGATACTGGCCTGTAATTCTCTATTTTTGTAGTGTCTTTATCAGGTTTGGTATCAGGATAATTCTGGGTCATGCAATAAATTTGGTAGTTTTCTGGGGCGCCTGGGTGGCGCAGTCGGTTAAGCGTCCGACTTCAGCCAGGTCACGATCTCGCGGTCCGTGAGTTCGAGCCCCGCGTCGGGCTCTGGGCTGATGGCTCAGAGCCTGGAGCCTGTTTCCGATTCTGTGTCTCCCTCTCTCTCTGCCCCTCCCTCGTTCATGCTCTGTCTCTCTCTATCCCAAAAATAAATAAACATTGAAAAAAAAATTTAAAAAAATAAATTTGGTAGTTTTCCTTCTTCTATTGTTTGAAATAGTTTGAGAAGAATACGTAATAACTCTTCTTTCAATATTTGGTGGAATTCACCTGTGAGGACATCTGGTCCTAGGCTTTTGATTGTTGGGAGTTATGATTACTGATTCAATTTCATTGGTGGTAATCAGTCTGTTCAAATTTTCTATATCTTCCTGATTCAATTTTGGGAGGTTATATATGTCTAGGAATTTATCCATTTCTCCTAGTTTGTCCAATTTTTTGGCATATAATTTTTCATAATATTCTCATAATCCTTTGTATTTCTATAGTGTCAGTAGTTATTTCTCCTCTTTCATTTCTGATTTTACTTATTTGATTTGTCTCTGCTTTTTTTTTTTTTATGACTGGCTAAAGGTTTATCAATTTTGTTGATCTTTTCAAAGAACCAGCTCCTGGTTTCATTTGTTTGTTCTATTGTTTTTTAGTTTTTATTTCATTTATGCTCTAATCTTTATTGTTTCCTGCATTCTACTAGTTTTGGATTTTGTTTGTTCTTCTTTTTCCAGCTCCTTTAGGTGTAAGGTTAGGTCGTTTATTTGAAAATTTTCTTGCTTCTTGATGTAGGCCTGCATTGCCCTAAATTTCCCTCTTAGAACAACAGTTTTTGCTGTATCCAAATATTTTTGGACCATTGTGTTTTCATTTTCATTTATCTCTCTCTATTTTTTTATTTCCTGTTTGATTTCTTAGTTAACCCATTCATTTTTTAGCTGAATGCTATTTGGTCTTGTATTTATGTTCTTTTCATCTTTTTCTTGTGGTTGATTTCTAGTTTCATAGTGTTCTGGTCAGAAAAGATGCATCGAATGACTTTGACCTTTTCAAATTTGTTGTGATTAGTTTTGTGGTCTGATACATGATCTATTCTGGAGAATGTTTCCTGTGCATTTGAAAAGAATTTGTATTCTACTGTTTTAGGATGGAATGTTCTGAATATATATTTTAAGTCCATCTGGTCCAACTTATCATTCAAAGTCACTGTTTGGATGATCTATCCATTGATGTAAGTAGGGTGTTAAAGCCTCCTAGTATTATTGTTATTACTATCAGTTATTTCCTTTATGTTTGTTTTTAACTGTTTTGAATATTTGGGTGGTTCCATGTTGGGTACATATTTATAATTGTGAAACTTCTTGTTGGATTGTCCCCTTAATGATTATATAATGTCCTTCTTTGTCTCCTGTTATAGTCTCTGTTTTAAAGTCTGTTTTGTCTGGTATACATATTGCTATACTGACTTTCTTTTGACATCATTTGCATGATAAATATATGCATTTATCCTCCATCTCTTCACTTTCAATCTGTCTTTCATTCTGAATGAGCCTCTTGTAGGCATCATATAGATGGGTCTTGTTTTTTTTACATATTCTGTCACCCTAGGTCTTTTGATTGGAGTGTTTATTTAGTTTAAATTCAAAGTAGTTATTGATAAGTATGTATATTTATTGACATTTTGTCACTCATTTTATGGTCGCTTTTTAGTTTTTCTTCATTCCTTTCTTGTTTTCTTCTCTCATGATTAATTGGTTTTCTTTAGTGATACCCTTGGATTCCTTTATCTTTATTTTTTTTCATATCTATTCTGGTTTTTGATTTGTGGTTACCATTACGTTTGCATATAACATCTTCTGCTTATAAAAGTCTATATTAAGATGATAGTCACTTAAGTTTGAACCCATTCTTTACTCTTTCCCTTCTCACATCTTAGATATGTGATGCCGTACTTTACATCCTTTTGTTTTGTGAATCCCTTGACTGACTTTTACAGATATACTTAATTTTACTGCTTCTGTGCTTTTTCTCCTCTTGTTTATGATCTTTCCATTCAGTGAGTCCCTCTTAACATTTATTGTAGGGCTAGTTTAATGGTCATAAATTCCTTTAGCTTGTTTGTCTGGGAAACTCTATCTCTCCTTCTATTCCAAGTAATAACCTGCCTTGATAAAGTATTCTTGGTTGCATATTATTTCCTTTAAGCACTTTGAATATATCATTCTACTCCCTCCCACCTGCCAAGTTTCTTCTGAAAAATCAGCTGTTAGGGTTATGAGGTTTTCCTTGTTTGTAACTGCTTTCTTTTATTTTGTTACTTTTAAAATTCTTTTTTAATCATTACTCTTTGCCATTTTAATTACTGTGTATCTTGGTGTGGCTGATTTTGTTGGAGAATCTCTGTGCCCCCTGGTTCTGGATTTCTGTTTCCTTCCCCAGATTCAGGAAGTTTTTAGCTATTATTTCTTCAAATAAATTTTCTGCCTGTTTTCTTTATTTCTTTTTTTTAAATGTTTTTTAACGTTTATTTATTGTTGAGAGATAGAGAGACAGGGCATGAGCATGGGAGTGGCAGAGAGAAGGGAAACACAGAATCTGAAGCAGGCTCCAGGCTCTGAGCTGTCAGTACAGAGCCTGACACGGGGCTCGAACTCACAAACCACGAGATCATGACTTGAGTGGAAGTCGGACGTGCAACCGACTGAGCCATTCAGGCACCCCTGCCCTGTTTTCTTTCACTTCCCCTTCTGGGATGCCTATAATGTGAATGTTATGATGTTAGGTGTCACTGAGTTCCCTAATTCTATTCTCTTCTTGCATATTTTTTCTCTTGCTTGTTCAGCTAGATTATTCTCCATTACTCTGTCCTCTAGGGGACTGATTCATTCTTCTGCTTCATCAAGTCTACCATTTATTCCATCTAGTGTATCTCTAATTTCACTTATTGTGTCCTTGATTTCTGATTGGCTCTTTTTTATCTCATTAATAAGGATGTCACTAATGTCCTCCACTTTTCTCAAGTGCAGTAAGTATCTTTATGATCATTACTTTAAATTCTCTATCAGGCATATTACTTATATCTATTTTGCTTAGGTCTGTTTTTGTGGTTTTGTTTTGTTATTTCATTTGGGACATATTCCTCTGTCTCCTCATTTTGTATAACTCCCTATGTCTGTTTCTCTGTATTAGGAAAGACAGCTACGTCTCCCGTGCTGGAACGTAGTGACCTTATGAAGAAGAAGTCCTGTGGTGCCCTGCTGCGCAGCAACCTGTTCACCAGAACTTGGTGCTTCAGGGGTGTCTCCAATGTGTGTTACATGTGTCCTGCTGTTGTGGCTGAGCCACTTTTCCCTTCAGTCCAGCCATCTGCCATGGCTCTTGGCCTGTTGTGGGCAGTATTTGGTTCCTGTGGTGCCAGTGTGGTGCCACCTTGGGCTTGAGTTGAGTCAGATCAGTTATTTGCCAGAGATGTAGTAGTACTCACACTGCTGGGCATTTTTCCTGTGTTATCTCCTAACAAGCTTTCTTTGGTGAATGAGGCCTATAATCAGACATTGTCTATTCCCAGCCCACTTCTGGGGCCTCCATCTCACTGGTGTGTGTGGTTATCTTTTCCTCTGTCTGAGGAAGAAGTCACTTTGGAGTGGTGCTGGCTACTGTAGTGGCTGTTTACACACTGCCAGGCCTGTGGCCCAGACCTGCATGGGCTCTGGCAAAGTAAGTATTGGAAAGGGCAGATCCCCTGAGGCATAGCACTGGGTGGCATTCCTGGGAGGGAGGTGGTGGTGCCAGTAAGCTTTGTGTGCCCTGGGTCCTGTTCAAGAGGTCCTCTGCAGTACCAGTCCTGGCGAAGACTGTCTAGGGGAATGGATTGATGGAAGCACAGTTCAGGTGGGCAGGGCAGCCAACGGGCAGTACTAGCAAGTCAGATAGCATGTCCCCAGGTTGCTGTGTGTTTACACTGGGGAAGCAGGGGAAGGAAAAATGGTGCCTGTCAGTTCCTTTGTTCCTGGAGGAGTTCCCAATGATTTCTGTTTCTCTGGGCCATGCTTTAAGATTAGCAAATAACTTTTCCTACTGTATGCTCTAGGCACCTTTCAAACTGCAGCTTCTAAGCTGTATCTCTGTGGGTCATCTCTTGTGTTGTTTCTTTGAGGATGGGGAATCAGTTTCCTCTGGCCCTTCTGGCTCTCCCAGACCCACACTGCTGAATTCTTAAAAGTCCAGGTTTTAAGTCTCGCTGGTTATAAGAGCTGATGAAATTCAGCCCTTGTGGTTTTCAAAGCCAAATGTTTTGGAGATTTGTCTTCCCCATGCAGACTTCTCAGGGTGGGAATCTATTTCTCTCCCCTCTTTGTGCCTGCAAAGTCTCTCCCTCCTGTGGGTAGTCCCATGAGTCTGTTTATTTCCCAACTGTTTCTTGGCTCTTCCTTCCTTTCCTTTTTGATGTGGCTTTTTCTCTACATTTAGCCATGGAGTTTGTTCTGCCAGTCTCCAGGTCATTTTCTGGGTTGTTTACATTGATGTGAATGTTATCTAGTTGTATCTGTGGGGCCAGGTGTGCCTAGGGTCCTCCTACTCTGCCTCCTCCCCCGAACATAAATTTTTAAGTGAAGCTATTTGGTTTTGTCATACGATGAGTGAAAAAAAAATTAGTGTTACTCATCTTTTTTTCTCCCATTGTCAAAATTTTTCCATACCTTATATTGAAATGCCATTGATGAGAAGGCTTTAATGATGCAGATAATTTAAAGTTGACAGTATTTTACCATTTTTTATATAATTTTACTGTTATTCATACTCTATTTCTATTAATCCACCTTTACTACAGGGCATCTTCAAACATTTAATTTGCTAATATATTTGTTTTAGATGAAGAAATATGTTTTATTTTTTTTTAATATGAAATTTATTGTCAAATTGGTTTCCATACAATACCCGGTGCTCATCCCAACAGGTGCCCTCCTCAATACCCATCAGCCACCTTCCCATCCTTCCCAATCCCCCATCAACCCTCAGTTTGTTCTCAGTTTTTAAGAGTCTCTTATGTTTTCTCTCCCTCCCTCTCTAACTTCTTTTTTTTTTCCTTCCTCTCCCCCATGGTCTTATGTTAAGTTTCTCAGGATCCACATAAGAGTGAAAACATATGGTATCTGTCTTTCCCTGTATGACTTACTTCACTTAGTATAACACTCTCCAGTTCCATCCATGTTGCTGCAAAAGGCCATATTTCATTCTTTCTCATTGCCAAGTGATATTCCATTGTGTATATAAACCACAGTTTCTTTATCCATTCATCAGTTGTTGGACATTTAGGCTCTTTCCATAATTTGGCTATTGTTGAAAGTGCTGCTATAAACATTGGGGTACAAGTGCCCCTATGCATCAGCACTCCTGTATCCCTTGGGTAAACTCCTAGCAGTGCTATTTCTGGATGATAGGGTAGATCTATTTTTAATTTTTTTGAGGAACTTCCACACTTTTCTAGAGTGGCTTCACCAGTTTGCATTCCCACCAACAGTGCAAGAGGGTTCCCGTTTCTCCACATCCTCTCCAGCATCTATAGTCTCCTGATATTTTTAATATCAAAGGTGGGCTTTAGAGAGAATTGAAGAGATAGTTTTTTGAATGTCAATTCATGGTTTTCCATTATTCCTCATATGAGAAAATATCCATCTAAGCCTCTTGCCTTTCTCCATGCTTTTTCACTAGCTCTTCCCCATGGCACAGAGAGGGGATCTTGTGATCTGTCAGACAATGAGACAATCATTAGGCCAGGTTTTCAAATGGGAAGGCTGACTATCATTTAAAGGCAGGATCTTGTGCTCCACACCTGATTTGCTAGTGCAGGCTGGGTCAACCTCTTTGCTCTATGTTGAGGTTCTTCTGTTTGAGAGTAGGTAGATAGAGCATCTGACTGTTTAGAGTAGATGATCAGGATAGCAATCCCAGAACAATTATATGATGGAGAAAAAGACTGAGGTCTTTCTCCAAAGTAAACATCTTGGGCAAGATTTAGGAACTTAGTCTTATATTTTTAAGTTGGGTACTTTGTGTATCATTTGACATTTTCCTTCTGTCCTTAAAATTCAACAGAGAAAAGTGAGTGTATTCAGGCAGCACATTTGAGCACTAATACTTAATACTGAAAATTCTGTAATGCCATTCTCTACTTTTTGTGTCCATGGAACACCTTCTTCCAATTCCATCGTCACCATACATCATCCATGAACATCTTTTTAAAATTTTTTTTATGTTTATTTATTAGAGAGAGAGAGAGAGAGAGCATGAGTGGGGGAGGAGCAGAAAGAGAAAGGGAGACAAAAAATCCAAAACAGGCTCCAAGCTCTGAGCCGTGAGCACAGAGCCTGATGTGGGGCTCAAAATCACAAACCATGAGATCATGACCTGAGCTACAGTCAGATGCCCAACCAACTGAGCCACCCAGATGCCCCTCATCTGTGAATATCTTTTTGGGCTCTAGAGATCCACAGATTCAGATCAGGTAATAACACAAATTCTGGACATAGATTGACAGAGTTCAAAATCTCTAATCTATAGTTTGCAAACTGTGTGATCCTGAGCATAAGTTTGTCTCTCTGTGCCTTGGTTACCTTGTCTGTTCACTGACAACAATAAAAATATAATATTAATAATATAACAATATAATATAAAATACTATATTAGTATACTTGTATAACTATAATTATAATAATCCTAAACCTATGCAGTAGGACCTAAAGAATATGAATATACACACACATAATATATATCTCATATATATCATATGTATAAAATATTATCTGGTTTATGAATTGAAAATTCTGGTTTAATGTTTTTACTGTTTTGTCTTTATAATCTTTACAATTTACTTCATGGCTTTGAAAATTACAAGACAGCTGGTGCTATCTCAAAGACATAATTGAGATACTATTTTAAAAGCATACATATATATGTAAATGTGAATATTTGATAATAATATAATAATGAAATATAAAAATGTAAATCAAATCAAACAATTAAAAATACTTTGTGAAGAAAGACAGACAAAATAAAATAGATATTCTTTGATCTGTGATAGTTTACATGCAGATATATTTAAAAGTAGGAAGTTAAGCTTTGGAGGCCCTTTGTAAAGCTATAATTCCATTATACAAAGGAAGTGTTCCTTTTTGATACGTTCCACTTTTGAGATTAACACATGCACATTTTCTATTAAGATATACATAGAGAAAGAAAGTAGGTAGACATACATCGTAAATCAGATTTGCCTACTTACAGATGGTAACATTCTGTGCAATAATAATGCTCTCAAAACCATTTGCAAATTTGTCCAGCAACAACTCTGCCTTTAATGATGAAGTTTCCACAGTGGCAGATGGCAGAGTGAGCAGTGAAGGATGCTGCCGACCCACCAGGGTTATGTCTGTCACTAAAGCGATCTGGCTCCAAAAGCCAAAGTCTGTTGAGGTCATACTGGCTATTGCTCCATTGGAATGACTTGATTGATCACATTTGTGGTTATTCCATAAATGATGACCTTCTACAAGGGGTCCCGGCAGTTTTATCCTGCTGTAAGAAACTGATATAGAGAAACACACACTATCTGCAGTATTTGTCTATCGACATATCATTGAAACAAAGGGGAAATTTATGACACTTAAAAAAATACACTCACTGATGTCGCTATCATCAGTGGTTAAGTAGCCTATAGAAACAGCAGGAGCACTACTTTTAATATTGTCACATTTAAGGAGAGAAAGGGAAACAAGAGCAAAATAAGAATATATATATATATATACACATATACATATTCCATAGGTATTCCACATGTTCCATATATGTATATGTGTACACACATGTACACATATATGTATATATGCACATATATGTACACATATATGTATATATGTGCATATATATGTACATATATATTAAGAAAATATACTTTTTATAATTTTTAAAGAGCAAGGATTATTGTTTTAATGAGAGCATAAACTTGAATTGAGATCCAGTTATTCTCTAAGCACCTAAATTTGGCAGATTGTGCAGATAAAAGAAAATAAATTTAAAAACTTCAGTGACCAAGTGAACCCTTGGTATACTTTGAAGAAAATTATATACTTGAAATTATATACTTGTAGCTTGAAATCAGTCACAGTGGGAGTATTTATACCATGGAATTGGCAAATACTATTCCATGGGGAGTTTAACAAAATATAATACCACCTATGGAGTATATTGTATTGAAATCCCCAAGTTCCATTTATAATGTGATATTGTTGAACTCATTTATCATATAACAAGCATCTGAATGTAGCTTTCAAAACTGAATTTATTATGAACATCCAGTTAAGCATCAGAAGGAACAAAGTGCATCTCTTTGTCCCTATTTACTGAATGGTAACAGAAATGTTACAGAAAAATATTAATTCTCTTGTGTCACTAAAATAAGAGTAGCTTTTTGAGTAAAGTTCATTAATAGGAATAACAATATACTTTCATTTATAATTACTTGATTTATTCATAAACTTCTAAGTATTGCACATACATTACCTCTCTTCAGTTTTTATGACAACCATGAGACTTATTTTCAGATTCCATGAGGACCCAAGCCAGTGATGTGCTCAACCAGTGAGAAATTCTTGTGAAATTTTCAGGAAATTTGCAAGCTATTGTTAAATGTAGCCATTAGTAAAAATTAAATTATATAAACTTACAGTTACATAAATTGTATTAAAAACAAAGGTAGGGGCACCTGGGTGGCTCAGTCGGTTGGGCATCCAACTGTGGCTCAGGTCATGATCTCATGGTTTGTGATTTTGAGCCCCACATCAGACTCTGTGTTCACAGCTCGGAGCTTGGAGCCTGCTTTGGATTTTTTGTCTCCCTCTCTCTTTCTGCCCCTCCCCCACTCATGCGCTGTCTCTGTCTCTCTGTCTCTCAAAAATAAATAACAAAAAATAAATAAGTAAATACTTAAAACTCATCACACTCTAGATATTTCATTACATTTTACTATTATCTATGTTCTTGAGTGTTTTACATTTATGATTCATGTATGTTTATGTAGGGAATAGTATACAATGGTGTGCTACAACACATTTCTTCCTAACTCTGTGTTCAGTGATGCCATGCTCTACAGATAGCTTGAAATCAGTTACAGTGGGAGTATTTATACCACGGAATTGGCAAATGCTATAAATCAGGGCTCTCCCACCCCAAGAGTCAGTGGTTCAACAATTACTAGCTTACCACTACGTGAGAATGCTCTGACTTCAAGGTACATTGTACAGTAAGCCATGCTGTACTCTTTTGAATGGTTTGAAGCATAGGTTTTTAACATGGTCTCTACTGGCTTTCAGATAGGTGTTTGGACATATGTCTAAGCTTTATCTGGAAAGATAGTAGCCTGTAGTTGATATGATTAAGAATTTTGCTCCTTCTAATGTGTTCCATAAAATGTGTCTTATACACATATCTTACTTAGTAATACCTTTACTTTTTTTTCCTTGCTGTTTCCTCTTTTTAAAAGTCTCCAGATTTAGCAAAAAAATTTTTCCGATAGCATTAAATATAATAAAATACTTAGTAATAAATTTACCTAAGGGAGCAATAGATCTAGACACCAAAAACTACAAGATATTGATGAAAGAAATTGAAGAAGACACAAACAAATGGAAAGATATTCCATATTTATGGATCAGAAAAAGTAATACTGTTAAAATGTCCATACTATTCAAAATCATTGATACATCCAATGTAATCCTTTAATTTTTCACAGAAATAGAAAAAATAATCATAAAATTCATATAAGACCACAAAATACCCAACCAACCAAAGCAATCTTGAGAACGAACAAAGGTGGAGCCATTACACTATTTTCTTTCTTTTTTTTTTCACAAAAGGAAATGAGAAAAGAATTTATTTATTTATTTATTTATTTATTTATTTAATTTTTAAAATATAATTTATTGACATACTGGTTTCCACACAACACCCAGTGCTCATCCCAAAAGTGCCCTCCTCAATGCCCATCACCCACTTTCCCCTCTCCCCCACCCCCCATCAACCCTCAGTTTGTTCTCAGTATCAAAGAGTCTTATGGTTTGCCTCCCTCCCTCTCTGTAACTTTTACCCCCTCCACCTCCCCCATGGTCTTCTCAATGCAAAGGATACACTGTTTTATTTCAAGCTATGTTAGAAAGCTATAGTGATCAAAACAGTATGGCACTGGCACGAAAGCAGACGTATAAGCCAACTGAACAGAATCAAGACCCTAGCAATAAGTTCTATGCATATATGGTCAAATAATATTTGATAAGGGAGCCAAGAATACTCAATGGCTAAAGAATAGTCTCTTCAATAAACAGTACTGAGAAAACTGGATATTCACACCCAAAAGAGTGAAATTGGGCTCTTACTTTATATGATTCACAAATGGATTATGGACTTAGAGGTAAGACCTAAAACTGTAAAATTCCAGAAGAAAATATAGGTGAAAACTCTATAATATCACCTTACACCTGTTGGAATGGTTATTATCCAAAAGTGAAGATATAACAAATGCTGGTGAAGATATGGAGAAAAAGGCACACAGGTGCACCACTGGTGGGAATGTAAATTGGTGCAGTCACTAAGGAAAATACTATGGAGGGTCTTTAAGAAATTAAAAATAGAAGGGTGCCTGGGTGGCTCAGTCGTTAAGCATCCAACTTTGGCTAATGTCATGATCTCACTGCTCGCGAGTTTGAGACCCGTGTCAGGCTCTATGTTGATAGGTCAGAACCTGGAGCCTGATTCCGATTCTGTGTCTCCCTCTTTCTCTGCCCCTCCCCTTCTTTCTCTCCCTCTCCTCTCTTTAAAAAAATAAACATATTGGGGCGCCTGGGTGGTGCAGTCGGTTAAGCATCCGACTTCAGCCAGGTCATGATCTCGCGGTCCGTGAGTTCGAGCCCCGCTTCAGGCTCTGGGCTGATGGCTCAGAGCCTGGAGCCTGTTTCCGATTCTGTGTCTCCCTCTCTCTCTGCCCCTCCCCCATTCATGCTCTGTCTCTCTCTGTCCCAAAAATAAATAAACGTTGAAAAAAAATTAAAAAAAATTAAAAAATAAACATAAAAAATAAAAAAAAGAAATTAAAAATAGAACTGTCATATGATCCAGCAATCTCGCTTGTGAGCATACATCTTAAGGAAATGAAATCACTATCTTGAAGAGATATCTGCACCCACATGTTCATTGTAGCATTATTTACAATAGCCAAGACATGGAAACAACCTAAGTGTCCGTTGACAGATGAATGGATAAAGATGTGAAACTAAGCACACACACACACACACACACACATACACACACACACACACACACACACACACACACACTGGACTCTTATTCAGTCATAAGAAAGAAGGAAATCCTGCCATTTGCAACAATGTGGATAGGCCTTGAGGGCACTGTGCTAAGTGAATTAATTCAGATGGGAAATGACAAATGTTGTATGAGTTCATATGTGGAATCTAAAACTATTGAACTCATAGAAACAGTAGAATTGTGGTTTCTAGGGGACTAGTGGAGAGGGAAATAAGGTGATATTGGTCAATGGGCACTGAATTTCAGTTATAAGATGAATAACTTCTGGGGACCTAAGGTATAGTATGGTGACTATTGCTAAAAATACTATATTGCATATTTGAAAGTCTCTGTGAGAGCAGAGCTTTAATGTTCTCACCATAAAACAACAACAACAAAGAGTTTATTATGTGAAGTAAAGGATATGTTAACTAACCTTACAGTGCTAAAGCATTTCACAAAATATACATATAACAAATAAATAATATTTGGCACATATTTATTCTAAACATTATTTTTTAGCTGAAATTCAAATTTAACTAGGCATCCTGTATTTTACCTCGCAGCTATACTTTTAAACGTCTTCTTTCCTCATTCTTCCATCTTCCTTTTCTTCTCATTCAGAAATCTATTTGATTAATGAACCACAGCTTGGCTTTTCTATTAATTACATGAATAAGAGTTACTTACGTCTGAATTCATTCCCAGTTCCATCATTTTAAAGTTTTGATATTGGACAAATTATTTAACTTCTCCAGGTCTCAGTTTTCTTGTCTGTAAAACAAGTCTTCTCAGGATTGCTAACAAAAGTAAATAAGATAATATATGTAACAATTACTGTTGTGCCTGCCAGTGAGTAAGCTTGCAATATATACTTGTTATGGTGATGCTGATATAATCATCATGTTTTCATTGTCATATGGTTGTAGCCTTCTGGAATACAACTCACCTCATCTTACCCAACATTTCTCAGCACCCAACATTTCTCATACTTGCATTCTCACCTTATTGACCTTTTCCAACTTGTATATCCAGTCCCATTCATCACCATCAGGAGAACCTCAAACCTCCACCAGATTTTAATTCCTTTTTTTCTATACTTACCCCCTCATGTTTATTGAGATGTAACTGACATGTAACATTGTGTAAGTTTAAGGTGTATGAAGTGATAATTTGATGTACTTATTATATACTGTAAAATGATAACCCAGAGCGTTAGTTAATAGCTCCATCATCTTATATAATTACCATTTCTTTCTGTAGTGAAAACATTTAAGATCTACTCTCTTAGCAACTTTCAACTATTTCTGTATTGTTAATTAGAGTCACCATGCTGTATGTTAGATGCTCCTGGTTTTATGTTGATGTGGTTTGAACATGCTCATTTATACTGAGGGATCAGAGCCAACTCAACCATAACTTTGCTAGCTGGCTAGTGAGAAAGATAATAATGACACTTTATGGAGTCTGAATTCTGCCAAAAGCTAAGTCTTTTGCATATGTTTTTCATGTAATTCTCATAATAACTCTGTAACTATTAATATTGGCATTTTATAGATAAGGAAAATGGAGACCTTAGAGGTGAAAGAAGCAAACAATGGGAATAAGTTTGGACTTGAATATTATAGGGAATTCTCTACACTTATGTAATTATAACTTAGAGTGGTATAGGTTTTCTTGAGGTTTTTATTTTTCTCCAAGTATGTTCACATATACAACCTCATCCTTACAACCATCTTATAACGTAGAAAAAGTAATTATTGTAAAAACAATTATTGTCTCCACTATATAAGTAATGAAACTGAGACACTGGAAAGTTAAATGTCTTATCCAGAATTATGCAATAATTAGAGTTATTACCAGACCCAAACCCTATAATTCAGTACTCTCAGTTTTTCCTAATGCACTAGGAAGAGCAAATAGTTTTCATTACACATGAAAATGCTGATCAATTGGTATTGGCTACCTGGGGTACTATGTTAATAATACTTCTGAGATTTTTTCTAGGTTCAACAGCAAAGAATGTCATGATACATTCGTAACGTCTGCCATGATGGACATGAGAGATGGCAGCAGTAATGATGATCTGAGAAGAGGGTATTGAACAGGTTGGTTGAGGAAAGTGTGAGATGCCCAATTAACGATGAATAACCAAACTTCAAAGTGAGAAATCCCAGGAATTTCTAAGGATTCTTTATTGCAAACCCAAAGGTGATAATTTTATGTCATTTAATTGCCCCCAAAACAAAGACATCAATTAGTCTAGTGCAAGACACTATTTGCCTTTTCTCTACTACAATGTTTCTCTTATATAGTCTTTCATGGAGCCCTAATGTATAAATGGGAAAATGTGAAGGTCCTGGAGTCGTGACCATTCTGAACCTCATACCTAAAAATTTCAAGTGACTAGAGCACAGGTTAAAAACTACAGATCTGGAGACCCTGGGTGGCTCAGTCAGTTGGGCGTCCAACTTCAGCCAGATAATGATCACATGGTTCGTGCGCTTGAGTCCCACATCAGGCTCTCTGCTGTCCGTGCAGAGCCTGCTTCAGATCCTCTGTCTCCCTCTCTCTTTCTGCCTTTCCCTGCTCATGCTGTCTCCAAAATAAATAAATAAACATTAAAAAAAACACGGATCTGAGACATTTTTGTTTAGCACTACCTGGACAATGAGTAATTTTACCCTTTGAAGAGTCTATGAATTCAGCCAGATGTTAATAACCTTCTCTATATCCATGGAAATAATAGATATGGTGGGAAAACCACAGGATAGGAAATCAAGATACTACATTCTGGTTGTAACTTAATTGTGTGAATGTGGCCAAGTTCCTTTATGACTCTAGTGCTCCTTTCCTTTATCTATTCATTGTAAATTGGATTAGTCATTAGTTATTAGTTATTTCATTGATTTATCAAAGATGTACAATGTCAAAGTATAACAAATCAACATAGTCATGGACCTCCATTTAAACTCTAATATTCTAGGAATCAGAGCCTATGTATGGAGATTGTTATAGTCACAAATATTATTTTGTCCCTAATATTCTCTTAAAGTTTTTTATTTGATGTGCTTATTACACACTGTCAGTTGCTTCACAAAGAATAACATGTTTGATGGTTTCCAGTTTTCTTTCTAGGAATAATTTTTCATGAAATAATTTTGTGTGATTTATATATTTGTTAAAATCTTTTTAAACCTCAGTTCAATAATTCAATCTGCTATATATAAGCTCATAAAAAACATATGAATACACACAAAGACATATATATATATACATATATATATATAGGTTATATAATAGGTTATATAGGTTATAGGTTGTATAGGTTATAATAAAGGTTATAATAAATTTATAGTTGCATATATGATAGAATGGAATTAAATATGTAGTATATGTATATTAGGTACACATTATATATATATATATTTGTGTATATATATATATATATACAATTTATGTATGTGTGTGTGTATATACATATATATATATATATATATATATATACACTCTTCATATATCTTTGTGTCCTCAAACACAGTACTGTCAAAGATATTCATAAAATAGGTTTTGTAAGTAGTATAGCATAGTGGCTAAAGGGATGTGATTTAGTATCAGAAATACCTGGACTCAGATCCCTGCTTTACCATTATTTTGGACCTGTATAGTCTTGGATCAGTTATTTGACCTTTACAAATTAAGTTATAGTATTCTCAACTTTAAAATTAGGAAAATAAGAAAATACACATATCATGCTGTTTTTGTGAGGTTTAAAGGAGATAAAATATATTTTTTACTTAGTACTTTGCACAAAATGAATATCCACTAAATGTTAGCTATGTAATAATTAATAATCAAAACTAGTAATCTTAATAGTGTCATTATTATCCAAAAGTAGATTTTTGAAAATTCTCCAAATAATTCTTCAAAGTAAATCAAAAAGATTAACATATGTTCAAAGACTACTTGTGTGTAATTTGCATATCATGCTGAATTTTTAATATATTATCTGACTAAATTCTCACAATCCACTTGTGAGGAAGCTGTTATATCCATTTTACAGGAAAATTATGGAATTTACTCAAAGCCATACAGGTGGTAACTCATAGTTGCAATGTTCAATCACAAGTCTGTACTAAACTATATGTCAAGTTCTACACTAAATACATAATCTCATGCTTATTCCGTGACCAAAGAATTTAATATTGCTGATGAATATACATATTAAATTATTTAAAAAAATAGAAACAATAATCCCTAATATTTTCCCATGAACTTGTGTGAATGTGAAGTAAAAGAAAGGAACTAAGAGGAAGCAATCCTAGGAAGATATACCATGATCACACAATCGCAGAATATTAATACAAGGTCTTCCAACATTTTAATTATAAACTTGGGTCCTCTTTCCATACCTCTACAAGTTACAAGTCTTTAGAAACTGCCTAATTCTTTCAAACTGAATGATACAAATTGCGTCTAATATGTACGAGGCAACCTTGAATATTTTGGCAAGTCTCTGTCATTCTAGCTGCTCTTTGTGGCTTTCCATAGATCTAGGACTGGTATCTAGACAGTGAAAAATGATAAAATACTGAATCCTTTAATTTTTTTTTATAATGGGGTCCCATTACCCAAAACAACAGACGGAGCACTGATAATGAGATTATCATCCCAACAATCCAGGGTCATGTGAACAATATGGGACTTATGAAGTTATGTTTTGCAGGACAAATCTCTCTATTCATCCATACAAAGAACATCTCACCTTATAAACAAACAATAAGTCCTCAAAATAAATCATTGATTAAAAAAAATATATATATATACATATTACATATATATATATATATATATATATATATATATATATACACACATACATTTTTAAATTAAAAATGCATAACAGGACCCTGAGATTCATATAAGAGAGTCATAATAGCTTTTTCAAGTATGTGATGTTGCCTTTATTCATTCATTTAACAAATATTTATTGAGCACCAACCAACCTATTGGCAAAGGTACAGGTGCTGGGTTATACTAATTAGCAAAATAGGCAAAATTCCTGCTCTTGTAGAATTTAAATTCTAGTGGGAGAAACATTAAATCAATCAATCAATGAAGCTATAACATAAAACATGGTACTAAGGGTCGGGAGGAAAAATAAAGCAGGGTAAAAGGCTAGAGAATTTTAGAAGAGGCGTAGTTATAATATTTTACAAGTGTGGCAGGGAAAGCCTCTCTGATAAGATATTTGGACAAAATCTTGAAAGAAGTCAGGGAGTGAGGCATACTGAAATTGAAGGGAAGAGCGTGGAAGGTGGAGGGAAAGGCAAATGTGACAGCACTATGCTTGGTGTGTCCAAACCACAGCAAGAGGGACGATGTGATTAGAACAGAGAAAATGATGAGAGAATTAAAAAATATGCCTTTTTAAGACATCAGCTTCAAAATATATAATTAAGGGGCACCTTGATGGCTCAGTCGGTTGAGCATCTATCTGACTCTTGTTTTCAGCTCAGGTGATGATCCCAGCGTCGTGGGATTGAGTCCCACGTCAGTGCAGAACCTGCTTGGGATTCTCTCTGTCCCCCTCTCCCTCTGCCCCTATTTCCTGCTGACACTCTCTCTCTCTCTGTCTCTCTCTCAAAAAAAAAAATATATATGTATGTGTATATATATATATATATATTTAAAATTTTTAAAAATAAAATAAATAAAGTAAAATATATAATTATCTGTTAGTCCCCTTATGAAAGAATGAATCCAAAAGGTGAGGACATTTCAGGAGATCTTTGTTCCTACCAAGCCTTGTCTCCATCACCACTGTGTCATGGCAGAGCTTGAACTAGTGATGAAAGGCTGCCCAGCCAAAGTCATTATCTGGCACTCAATTGGCAAGCAATTATCGCTGTATTTTGGTTACAATGCTGCAATTTAAATATTTTTACAATTTTAGGCAATAATCCTGAATGATTATACATTTTGTGAATGAGACCTTATGCTTCAATTGTATGTGGCAGAAAAAATGATAGTGTCATCAAGAAGTTCTAAACCAGTACGTAGACTGATATTTGAGGTAGTTTATAGTCTATTCAATAGTCTTAGAGATATATCCCACCTCTCCCTTGCTTATTTCAGTCAATGGACAACTCTTCCTACAATTTGTAAAACATTAAATAAAATATTATTTCAGTTCACCACCCATGACTGATGTGTCAATGTCCCAATTCATGAGAAAGGTTTTTGTTTCTATCAATTAAGAAAGACCCATGAATTACATACTCACCAACGTGATCATATTTCTTCTCTTCATCTCCTCAACACTTGGTATTTAAGTATCAGAGTCCTTTGCAAAACATTATGTATTAGGCTTTTTCTTACCAAAGAAATTCTCTATCAAATATTTGTTTTTCTTTGATGATTTTATTATAAGAATATGTGTCATGCATTTTATTAATAAATCATAGTTTTATTTGCCAAGTAAGTATACATTTTAGAAAATGATGACTGTGCTCAAGGAAGAATGAAAAACACCTAGAAGTCTTGGGGTCAATTTATCATAAATACGAGCATCTTTTTGACCATGAGGTGACTCCTTGTCTGCTCAATTCTGACCACCTGCCTTATGAGAGAATGAAAGGCACCAGCAGAAAACAGATCAGATGGCAGAATTTGGGAAAAAGCCAGTTTGCAGAATGTGAGATTCTACTGAATATATTATCAAAAGGTCCCATATTGAACTTTTTTTTGAGCACAGAAATGAGATGCTGTCGTACCTAACTGCTGCAACTTGGTTCAAGCTTCACCCCTGGTTTAAATAAAAACTGAAATGACAATGAAATTGTGTAAACCTTTTTTTTTCTTTTAGTGTAATAAACATTCTCACTCTGAGTTTATTCAGAAAATCCAAAGAAATTCAGATATCAGAAGTTTTGAATTTGACAAGAAAGAGTTTCCCACAGGTGTTAGGCTAAAATCACAAAGTACTCGAAGCCCATGATGCCAGGCAAGCCCGACCCCACCCCTCAGTTTCCCTCAGTGATGATTTTTATGTGACTTCATAAAATAAAAACATTGCTTACAGTCCTATTCTCCAGAGCCAAATTCTAAGAGCTGCAGGAAACTAAGCTGGATATAAGAGTTTTTATAAAAAGTTTTTCTTAGATGAAACCATGAGATTATTTCCGGAAGAGGTAAAGAACTTAGTTTCCAATTTGTTTAAATGGGGTTGAAGGAAAGGGGAATTTTTTGACATTCATTAGGAATCTAAATGTACCAAGGAGAGTTGTAAAATACATTTTATTGAAGCTCATTTAGATTGGAAGCAGAGGAACATCTGTAACTACTCTGAAGGGGACTCTGGAAGAACTTTTTATGGGTAAACTGGGATTGTTGCTTTTAATTATTCGAGTGTATAGATTATTCAGTAATGTGTGTAAAAAGCTTATTTAGCTACCACCTCCAGGCCACAGCACTGAAATACAAGAGCATCCTTTTTCAGTTCTCTCTGCATGTGCTCTGTAATTCAAAACAGTCTTGAAAGTAACTGACGCAAGTGGAAGTGTGATTCATTTGCAGCAGTGACTTGCTGTGGAATCCTTTGTAGATTTGCTTTTCCGTGTATCATTTTGCAAGACCCAGTACCAGCTAAATTGTTTTGTTTTATATTGGATTCCAAAGGCATCATGATTTTTTTTTTTCTTAACAACCACTCGTATGTGGTCTCATTTTGGATTCTTCTGCAGGGGGTTCCAAAGTTAAAGAATGGCAAATCAACCTTGTGTCCGCAAAATTTAATTCCTAATGCGTTTAAACTAAAGTCCCATTAGATCCATTAGATAGTTCGTGTTCGAAGGAGCCAACATCATACGATTTCAACATTAAAAAAGAAAATGACATCTTCAGCCCCTAAGCTGTCACATTGCGGGGGGTGAATGAGCACTGCACATTTATTAACATATCTCTCCACATTTGATAAGCAAAGGTGGCTGGGCCCTAGCTCACTGTTACATCAGTATTTTATAGAGAACACATTTAATGAATGAAAGGTCATTGCATTTCACCCTTTTTCATAGTGAAACATGTAAAGGCAGCACAGATAATGACACACACATCTTTTAACTGCATTTCAAATGCAGTTTGTTTTATTTTACAGGAGGCATTCTTAATGAGAGAGGATGACTCTAGAATTTCTGCTAAATACAAAAGTGTCAGCATTGGCAAAAAGCATTACTAGAATACAAGGATTCTCCTTCTGAAATACAAGAATTTTTTTCATAACTTAGGTATAAAAAATAAATAGGAAGCAAACATTTTGCAAGCCACAAGTCCACATTAAGGCATTGATGAAATAGCATTAATGATCTGTACAGAGCCGCTATTTCTGCATAGCTTTTTTAAAAAACCCCAGTTAACTTGGGAATAACTCGACTTTCATGGAAATTCACTAAACGATGTCTTTCTCTGCACTCTGTTTAGTACTACAATTAGAAAAGATGAGTTTTCAGAAGAACAAGCTTTAAATTGGTCACTCTGGCATGGCAGATTTTATTACGGATGCCTACGTGCTCCTCAGAAAGACACTTCTCGACTCCCTGGGAAGAAAGCATATGACTGAATTTCAGCAGTTCAGTTTTTACATTAAAATATGGCCAGTGAGGGGTTCCAATCTGTCAGGGAAAAGTGGCCATGCGGCCAGAGTTATCATTTTACTTTGGGGGTCCTGTGTTTGCCAAGTGGTCAGCCAGCTGTCCAGGCTTTTAAAATGAGGAAACTGAAAAATCTAGGAGGTAAATTGCACTGGAACATTTAATATTCATTAAACCTGAAGGATTCTTAATGAAGTTAAAGATAAAGAATTGCTGCTTTGAAATGTGGACTTTCAATGTTCCCTTAAACTCCATGTAAACAGGTAGGTAGGAAAGCAAACCTCACACAGCTGTGAGCATTGTTTCATGGTGCAAGGAACAGAAGCATTAAGGCTGATAAGCCTGACTTCAAAGTTTGCCACTACTGTTTAGCAGTTGTATAGACTTCTTTCTAAGCCTCAGTTCTATTGTCCGCTAAATGGGAAGAATAATACTTATAATAATAATAATTATAATTATATGTGATTGATGGATGCTAACTAAACTTACCGTGGTGATCATTTCATGATATATCCATATATCAAATCGTTAGGTTGTACACCTAAAAGTAATGTGGTGTTATATGCCAATTTTATTTCTTTTTTTTTAATGTTTATTTTTTAGAGACAGAGCATGAGTGGGAGAGGGGCAGAGAGAGAGAGGGAGACACAGAATCTGAAGCAGGCTCCAGGTTCTGAGCTGTCAGCACAGAGCCCCATGCGGGGCTCGAACCCACAAACCGTGAGATCATGACCTGAGCCAAAGTCGGACACTTAACAGACTGAGCCATCTAGGCACCCCATACCAATTATATTTCAATTTAACAAAAGACCATGAAAGAAACAACCACACACAAAAAATGTGTTCTGATATACAGTAATGTATTGAAAGCTCTTGGCAGATAGAAAATAATAAATTACAACAAACTATTTAAACGTACCTTAAAGGAATAACAGAGGCTGTGATTTGAAAATAGATTGCTAACACCTTATTAGCATATAGCAAAAAGGATCATAGTCTCAGAATATGTGTAGAGTGTCAATGCAGAACCTCGGTAGGGAAAATGATCAAAAACATCTTTCCATCTGAGTAAAGAAGTTAGAAGTTCAGCCTTAGGAGTAATGACTCCAAACCAAAGAGATTGCTTAGATAATAAGGTTAGATTTATCTTCTCCACTTTCTTGGGGGAGCCAGGGGAAAGGCTGCAGGGGAAAGTGCCAGCCAGTCACGTTTGCATGAGATAAATAATCAGTTGTGAGCTCAGTGTGTGATTCTCGTTAAAATCCAGACATTGGAACAGCTCCCGAAACGCATTGCCACCACCACCACCACCAATCTCTTTTGCATCTCATTGGCATTTGAGGACGTTAATTGACTCATTATTGCAATTCATATTCAGGAAAGGAAGTTGATTAAGGAAGGCAGATGCAGAATCTCCAGACACATTCATAGCTGCGTTGTTTGTCCCGGCAGTTTACTTGAGTTATTAGAATATTTAGGAGGCTATAGCCAGAGGGACAGGGAACGTGTCCCACGAAGTGTCACCCTCACAAAATAGATTTTTATTAAAAACAATATATTGTTTTAATAACCTTATTCTACCTTAAGATCTAACTAGTGATTATTTTCTTAGCTTTTTTGTACTAATTACAGCCACTCCACTGTTTTAATTGCTCTTCTGGAAAATGGTTTCTAATACTTGTGTTGTATCAAGGAATATTTTTTTTAAGTCCATGAAGAGTATCTCTAGATTGTACTCAGTTAAAAAACATTTAAAAAATTAGCATCAGTAGCAAAATTTTATAAGCAGTTTTTTAAAGGTTTCCTTTATTGCAAGTCTTAATTTTGACTAAGTAAGCTGTGATAAATTTATAAGTCAAATGTATTTTATTAACCACCTGAGTGATTGCTTCTTTTTGCTACTTTGATCATCTCTAAACAATTGGGCTAGTTTCTATTTGTATGTCTAATGTTACATAAAGATAGTTATATACATATATATAAGTATGTATTATATATTAACTATTATATATATTTATTAAATATAATGTTTATATATATTTAATATATGTTTATATATAATATATAATATAAATATATTATATAAGCTATATTATATAATATATATTTCTATATTATATACACACAATATATTATATATTATTAAAAACTAATAAGAAATTAAATAAATTATTAAGATTAATTATTAAATTAATAAAATATTATACAAAATATTATATATTATATATATAATTATCTGTATGTAATATTAGACACACAAATGGAAACTAGCCCAATTGTTTAGAGATGATCAAAGTAGAAAAAGGAAGCATATATATATATATATATATATGTCTATTAGATGAGAACTTTCTATTTTTATTTTTGGAGTGACCAGTATTTTGAGCTTACTACTGAGAAATGTTTTGAATAATTGATTTGCAGTAATATGGCATAAATAAAATGCTATATGCTATATAATTCTGAGGTCATGTTAATAGAAATAGTATAATTCACTTGCTACTCTTTATATTGAATTTCCTTAATAATAATAATTTTGAGAAAATTATGGGTTTTTTTTGTTTTCATCTTAAATGTGAAAGTATGGTTCAGACCTAACTATCAATAGTTTTAGTACCTAAAAGAAACAGATATTTATCTTTAAGGAGTTCCTCCAAACAATTAATCCTACAAAAATCTTGTTTGATATTAAGCAGCCATCATTGCCGTTTAACAATATATTTTCTTTCCCATCTAGCTATTGCTCAGATTTAACTAATTTTATCTTCTTTACTTGATCTGTATCAATGAGCCTGAAAGCATAAGAACATGAGTACAGTTGAGGCATTTTTCTATACATATAGATATATATGAAACAGAAATGAATAGCAAAATGTAATAGATCTCCTTTCACCTTGCCCCAGTAGTGTACTTTTTTCACTGATTAACTTTTAGACCCTGCAGCAAATAAATAAAGGCTTGCTTTCCTCATATGTTAGTTATTTTATTTTTTTTTTTAATTTTTTTTTTCAACGTTTATTTATTTTGGGGACAGAGAGAGACAGAGCATGAATGGGGGAGGGGCAGAGAGAGAGGGAGACACAGAATCGGAAACAGGCTCCAGGCTCTGAGCCATCAGCCCAGAGCCCGACGCGGGGCTCGAACTCACGGACCGCGAGATCGTGACCTGGCTGAAGTCGGACGCTTAACCAACTGCGCCACCCAGGCGCCCCGTTAGTTATTTTAAATGTCAATTGCATTACAAAGTATTGTTTCTATAAAACTTCAACTAAAATTTAGTGAGTAATTATCATGTATGCACCAGGTATTTAGGAGTAGAATGGTGGTAACAAATTAATAATGCATTATGTCCATTATCCAAGAGCTTCCAGTGGGGGTAGCATATAAATAATTCCATATGATAATACAAAGCATGACATAGATAGTTTCACTGGAGAATAAACAATAAAAGCTCCAAGAAATGAACAATCTACTGACTGTCATTTTTAGAATCTAAAGGGAAGATCAATGAAAGACTTGTGCCTAGACCCTAAAGGGCATATATGATTTTGATATAAGGAAGAAGAGGGTCATTCCATGTGGATAAAATACTGTGAACAAAAGCACAGCGATAGGCATGCTCTGGGAAAAATAAGTAGTTGTGCATTATTGAAACATAGAGTGACTGAAAGTGAACCAAGAAATGAGGCTAAAAGGTAGGCAGGAGTCAGCCTGGGGAAGGCTTTGAAAGACACATTGAGGAGTCTGCCCTTTATTCTATGGATGACTTAGAGCTATGAAGGTCTAACAAGGCTAAGGTGGACATAGAGCAGCACGTGGTGACAAGAGAGGCTACTTTAGCAGATTATGTTTCAGGTAGCTAATCCTGGAACGAGCAGGGCTGACATATTACACCAGGGAAACTTGGAAATGGGCTGTTGGGCAAAGCAATTAGAAAGCTATGAGTAAGGTCCAAAGCAGTAATTACCAACGCTAAAGAGGAGGCAGCGGGCACAGAAAGTGGAGGATATATGTGTACAGGACTGGAGATACAGAACTCTAATGTAGTAGGGAACTGAGTAGTAAGTGTGAGGGGAGGATGGTTGGGAAAAAAGGAAAGAGGGAAAAAATTATGGTAACTGCAAGATTCTTAGCTGGATGATTGGCTTTATGACTGATATGAAGGAGAAAAGGAGAAAGAGAAGAGAAACATCTTTATGAGGAAATATCCAGCAGGCAAATGTAAATGTGGGTCAGAAGGTTAGGGTCAGGGCTAGAAATTTTGATTAAATGTCTTGCAAATAGAAATTAAAAGCGAATCTATGGGAACATATATATGTTCCATTTCACTTGTGAAATGGTCATATCATGAATGGACGCTGGGGGATGAGATTTTGCAAATGCCCACAGGAATGTAATGGCCTAATGGAAGGAAAGGGGTCAGCTGAGAATTTTTTTCCTCCCATAAAACTTTAATTTATGAAGACCAAGAAATCATGACAAGCTTAAAGCCCAGGTGACATGCAAAAAGGAATTGGAGAGGGGCGCCTGGGTGGCACAGTCGGTTAAGCATCCGACTTCAGCCAGGTCACGATCTCGCGGTCCGTGAGTTCGAGCCCCGCGTCAGGCTCTGGGCTGATGGCTCAGAGCCTGGAGCCTGTTTCTGATTCTGTGTCTCCCTCTCTCTCTGCCCCTCCCCCGTTCATGCTCTGTCTCTCTCTGTCCCAAAAATAAATAAAAAACGTTGAAAAAAAATTAAAAAAAAAAAAAAGGAACTGGAGAGACACAATTACTGGCAAGGTAAAGTCACCGAGTCTCATTTTTAAAATGCAATAATCTGTTCATTTCTTCACTTACTCAACATTTACTGAGTGACTCTATGAACCAGGAGTTGTGTTAGGCCTCAAACTATTACATGATGGCTGTAAAATTCCAGACTCTTCTTGGCAATCTCATGCAACTCCTTGTTGTTTTTTGCTCTTTCCTCATATTTCATATTAAGGATTAATTCCTATTAAAGCTCTTCCTTTATCATGTAATAATAATTATCATTAAAATATGGGTATAATAAAAATACTCCTTAATACATAAATGATACTTTTATAAACATTTGTTCACCTCAGTCCTCCTTGCAATCTCATGAGCTAGATCAAGTAAGCATTGTTATCCCCATCATACAGAGGAGGAGCAAAATGACCAAACACAGTCTCTTGTATGCAGTGATTACTCAATAAATGTTTATTTGAATGAATTCTACCAACGAAGTGTTGCTAAAACTTCCTCAGGGAGCTAATTTGTAATTGTAATTTAAGCAACACTCCTCACCAAAGAAAGACTCCTTTAGACATAGAAAGTACAAATCAAGGGAGGTGGTTTCTGTCTTATGTCAAACCAAAACATTCTCTCTTCTCACCATCACTAAATATCCCTAGCCATACTTGCCACAGCTCCAATTTAAATATTATACCCAAGTGACATCCCTTTCAGGTCTCAGAAACTTATCCCTGTGAAATGAAAACAAACTTCTTAGTTCTCCCATTGCCTTCAGCTTTCATTTTTTCCTGTTCCTAGGGAAAATGTAAGTTTTGAGTCCTAGTTACTTCCAACAACTTCACTATGTTCTCTTCCAGATCTGTCAAGTTAAAACTCTCAAAACGATACTTTCTAAAAGGCGCGATTTGTGGGAATTGTTCAAGAACCTCATATTGAGTTAAATACTTGATGTCAACCTGGTGTCAAAGAGTTTGCATTATATTTTCAAAGCAAGTCTAAAGAATAATTATGCCAATATGATACTCCAACCAACTGGAAAAAGTTTTCTGAAACACTGGGTTAAAAAAGAGATCAGTGAAAAAAAAAAGTGCCACAAGTAATTGTCAATGTCTGTCATAGACACAGGGGAGGGAGGAGGAACACAAGTGCCTTGTTTCAATGGCAACTTGAATCAGACTATACTGGGATCAGATTATGAGATATCTGGAGTGAGTAGTGTGATATTCATTTCTCCTTAAAACAAGGGCAGACCCAGAGGGTAAAGTGCCCCACTTAAGTGAGGAAGGTAACCTTTTGCTAAGAAATCTGGCATGCAATACTGAAGATGGCAGTTGATGCTTTAATCAAACACAGAAGTAGACAACTGTTTTCGTCAATTCCTAATTGCATGTTTGCAAATACTTTTAACCTAAGTCTCAGTGTTTTCTGCATTAAGCAGCTGACATTTATTGCAAAGTGGAAAATTTAATCCAAATGAAAACTAAGCAATTGTTTTGAATTTGTGAAATGAATTTCTCTCTAGGGGGTCTATGGAACTAAGGGGAATAGGTGTTAGAAATAGAAATCCCCATGCATCAACATAAACAGAGATAACCAAACATGTCTGATTATAATAATAGAGAGAACTCTCCAGAGGGTTTCATGCACACGGACACATTCAAATGCTATTTTGTTAAGTTTTTCTAGCACTGAACATCTCTGTAGACTGTTTTATCTTAAAATGGATTGTTGTCCCAGACACTAGATCATTCCCTCCAGAGCCAGAGTTGCCTCCACTTTAGGTGACTTACTCAAGGTCACTGAACATGAAGGGCAAAGTAGAGGCTTTTTCAAAGACTTTTGAGTTCCAGGCTTCTGCTTACTCATGGATCTCAGAGGGGAAAATGTATAAAACCTGCAGATCTATTTATCTACATGTTTTCTTTGGCTGAAATTGTGCATTTATGAAGTGATTCCTGCACTCATGTCATGGTCCCTTCACTTCAAAGCAGTTAAAAACAGTTTTATTCAACCCCAGGCAATTTATGTTTTTTTAGTTACTCTGAGATTATATAATGTGACATAGAAAGACCTGTAGATTCCATAGTGCAAAACAGAGCAAGAAAATAGAATGAAATTGAGAATGGCAATAAAAGATTCCAGGTATTCTACATGTTTGGAGGAAAGTGTGTCATAGGAAACTGCTCATATCATCCAAAAAATATTTCCACATTTATCTACTCCATCTTGTATCTTTTTGCTTTCTAGAATACTTGTCCTGACTTCCTTTGTCTCCCGCACCAGAAACAGCATGTCTACCACCAGTTTATCTGGAAAAATCAGTCTGACCAGGAAATTAGAATCTACTGTAAATTAAAAAAAAAATCAGTTATGAGGGTTATGGAATTGCTGAAGTTCAAAGAAGAGATGGTGAGACAAACTAGAGATCATTACCAGCAATAGATCATTCTCTGCTAGAGCTAGAGAAACAGAAGGAGGAGGTGGTGTTTCCAGAACCCATAAGCCAGGACCATTCAGCAGAGCTAAAACCATGTGAAGGTTGCCCATTGGGAGCTGGAACCACAAAGAACTCTGTACAGTCGGAAGTGGCACCGTTGAGGAGGACAGACACTTCTGGAAAGGCTTGTGGGGAAAGCCTTGACTTCCCTTTCTCACCTTTCAATCTTCTATCGGATTTGCAAGAGAACAAGAGAGTTTATAAGATAATGTTTCCTGAAATGTAGAGCAGAGAAAGGGTGAAGATTCATCTGAGAGTAGATGAACAGTTGGTCAACTAATTACCTCACTTAAGGATTCTCTTTAACACAAAATTCTGCATTTAAAAAAATCTGTTTAACTTTATTTGCACAAAAAGAAATTGGTCTTAATTTTAATTTTGATTTCTTCCCATCTAGAGTTCATTAGTAGGACTCTGTTTCTTTATGAGTAGCAGTCAGAAAAAATCATTTGGGGAGAGTAGGGAATTTAGTAACATTGGAAGTAAGGGTAAAGGGAAACATAAGCTGAATAGAAGAAATATTTTTGCTATTAACAAGCAGTTTCTTTTTGGGGATCCTGGACTCTCTATTTTCATCTACTTTCATTATTCACAGTTCGCCACTTTTCTTTGGTTTTGTGTAGAGACTCCTTTGAGAATATGATGACATCTTTCTGTATGCACATCCAAAAAAAATCTTAAACATTATTTCAAGGGACCCCCTAACCCTGGCCTAAAGCCCCATGATGTATCTCTAGGGGGAAAAAATTGTTGTATTCATGCTAGACTTCCTTTTGTTCTTTGCTGAACTTTGTTACTCTTCTGAGCATCAAAAAAGTTCTCCAAGCAAGAGTTAAGATTATTGCACTTGAAAAATATGGCCCCGGGACACAGAGAAATTGTATGCAAATGATGTTCATGTGTATTTTTCTTAAGGGAATGTTCAAAACCCCCAAAATATTTAGGGACAAGTTTCCAGATGTTCTCCAAGGGACATAAAACGTTTTTGTGTGATAGGCAAGATGACTTTAGGTTGATAGAGTATACAAATACAAACAGTAGAAATATACTAAAGGTAGGAGGAAAAGTTTACATGAATCAATGGGAAATTTCCCTGTTATTGGCTCTTTTGAAGGTGCAACATTAGTTCTTCAAGAGTAGAAACTGAACCTGCCTTGTATTCTATGATGAGTTATGTAGTGGTCTTCATATGCTAGAAGTGAAGCTTCTATGTGGCTTCTTTTTCTACAAAGAAATATAACAAGCAGCCTGTATCTTTCTTTTTCTGAGTTATGATTGTATATATGAATTTTAGAAATAAAAACAATATACTAAGCCACAGTTGTGATCTTTACCATTAAAGATTCATCATGAGGTCATGGAATGTCAGCTTTGGAAGAGACTTTAGAGTTTATTTATTACAACTATTTATTTATACAGGAGGAAACTGAGACCTCAGAAAATATGATTTACCTACCACTAGTCAATTTCATCTATTACGTTCCCAGTTCCTTATATCTGTATCTTAATGGTGTTAGGTTGTCATTTTGCCTATTAGGGTAAATTATAATTGATAAGGATTTTCAATTTTCTACTGAAATTTTTTTTAATGTTTATTTATTTTTGAGAGAGAGAGAGACAGAGATAGAGACAGAGACAGACAGACAGAATGCGAGCAGGGGAGGGGCAGAAAGACAGGGAGACACAGAGAATTTGAAGCAGCTCCAGGCTCTAAGCTGTCAGCACAGAGCCTGAGGCAGGGCTCAAACCCACAAACTGTGAGACCGTGACCTGAGCCGAAGTCAGACGCCTAACCAACTGAGTCACCCAGGGGCCCCTCTGCTGAACTTTTTGATTAAAGATACTAATTGAGCAAGTTCATAAAGAATGAAATTGCATATCCATCAGTGCATTGTCAATTTTCTGTCTGTACAAAAAGATTTCTGGGAAAGGCCAATTGGTTTCTAACTCTTGGTTTCAAAATCTGTCATGAGGGCCAAATGTGACCAAGGATGTACGGTTGGCAGCTGCCTAGTTTCTTTAGACCTCCTTTTCATTATAGATTTAGGACAATCAGAACACCTACTTCATGGGTCACTGTGGGAAATAAATGAGCAGAAATGCATGGAAAGAACTTAGACTATAAACGGCACATGGTAAGTTCTATTAGTAAATGCTAGCTGTTGTAGTATTAGATGCTTTGGAGTCTGGGTTTACTGGGTGCTTACATCTTCCAGAAATAAAACTGAAAGACACTACCTTAATTGTGAGCAAATGGAGGCACTAAACTTTGCAGCTGCTAAACTTAAAGCTGATTATTGATGGGCAAAAAGAAATTTCCATTTGAGAAATGGTTAAATTGAGTTATGAGACAAGAGCCTGGTGACTTATCAATGAATAAGTTCATAGTAAGTTTTAAGTGAGTTGCTAGGAATACAGTCCTGAAATAGGAATACACAAAATACCAAACACATAAATTCTTTGAGGCTTATAGACAAAAGCTCAAAGGATGTCTAGACCAGAAGCTTATAAGCATCCCTTTATAGAAGAGTGTAGAGTAACTAAGGTGCTTGGTGGTGCTAGGATAGGAAGGAAAATACCATTTTGTCTTGTTAGAGGCAGAGATCTTATTCAGATCTATTTTTTCCCTTGTATGATAGTTCATGTTATCTTCAGCTTGGCAGAATGTGGTCACAAAGATGCTTATCGCTTCTTCTAGTCTGCCTCTCCTTGCAAGGTTCTCAAAGCTTTAAATCACAAAGAGGAAAACTGTTGAAATTGTTTCTCTCAATTTTGAGATTTTTTAATATTACTTCTGCTTTGGCAAAATGCATTTATTCAAGCACAGTCTCGTCTGCACTCTAGAAAATGTGATACCATTTTGCACTGAATGTTTAAATGCAAAAAAAAAAAAAAAAACTTGGCCGATTAACAAGTATAACTTCTTGTGATTCTGTTCCAATAATCTTGGAGAATTGTTATACTGTAAACCCAGAAAATTAACATTGCCAGATAAACAGTCTGATTATATCTGGCATGATCAAGGTTTCACAGTGAGAAAATGTAGTTTCCTAAGGCCTCTGACAGAAAGCCACTCTCAGACCTTTTCAAAGATTTTCAGAAGTTATGACTTGAGATTAACTATGGCATGAGCAAAAAACAGGAAGTCGTGTTTATAGTTAGCCTGTGGCTCTGAGTTAGCAAGCTCTCTCTTAAATGATCAGTATTTGAGCTCTGGGTGCTAATGAGCGAAGGTTAGCCAGAGGGAATGTGGATGAGGGGAGAAAAGACCAAATCATTCTCCAGGGAGGAGGGAAAGTAAGCATTAAAATAAAATCTGAATAATTTTTAGAAGTCAAATTATGTTTTAATCAATGCCTCTAGAATAAGCCGAAGAAGCCCCACTGACGTTCCCAGCTGTAAGAGTAGAAGTCTGGTTTCACATTTGCATGATTTTGAAGGTCAAATGCCTGCTATCCAAGTCTTACTGATCCATATGGACTAGAAATGCCACAATATGCAATCATCATGAAGGCAGATTGTCTCCTGTAAATCTGTCCTTTCTGTAACACATTCAAAATGTACCGTATTGGCTGGATTATAAATCCTTTCAGGAAATGCATGCACATTTGTAGAAGCAGCTTCACGTTGATGGATGATGGCATTGGTGTTCAGAGAACCCTTAAAATAATTTATCATATGTATAAATCTGGCTCTCCATGTGTCTGGATTTCCTGTGGCCAGGTATATACCTGTAAGACAAAATCCTGTTCCAGAAATGAGAAAAACCATCTCTGGGCTGTTTCCATGTTTTCTATAGAAATGAAATCTAGATTTTGTATTATTCTGGACCCCAACTTTATGTGTTAATAGAAATTTACTTAAAAGAACACTTAAAGTTTGAGAAGGCTTCTATCAAAGGATTATTGTCTATATATTTTATTTCCATTAAATAATTAATTTCTCGGGGCGCCTGGGTGGCGCAGTCGGTTAAGCGTCCGACTTCAGCCAGGTCACGATCTCGCGGTCCGTGAGTTCGAGCCCCGCGTCGGGCTCTGGGCTGATGGCTCAGAGCCTGGAGCCTGTTTCTGATTCTGTGTCTCCCTCTCTCTCTGCCCCTCCCCTGTTCATGTTCTGTTTCTCTCTGTCCCACAAATAAATAAACGTTGAAAAAAAAAAATTTTTAAAAAAATAAATAATTAATTTCTCTAGTATGTTTAAAATATTACTCATTTTATAATTATTTAAATATATATACTATCTTCAGAAACTGAACTATTGTGTAAAAGAGGGAAAATGACTTGGAGGGTGATTCCAAAGCAATCCATTGTATTGTAGAAAATTATTAACTTCTACATACTTAGTTCTGTGGATCTTCTAGTATGTACTAAACATTATTAAACTCAACGACTTCCACTGTTCTCTAAGCAACTTACCTCACTTTATTTACAAAAAGTAAAATATCATTCCTTCTGTCTTAGATATCATATACCTTTTATAGCATTGACGGAAGTAACATTTTCCAAGCTCATAAATAGATACATTAGATCTGTTACATACTCAATAACTACTTTTCTCAAACACAAACTAAAACAGAACCAATGTTGAGTTCTAATTTTGATTGCTTGAAAATATTATAGGACACCAAAATTAGAAAGGGTTGCTTTCTTTTTTTTAAATTTTTTAAATATGTATTTATTTTTGAAAGAGACAGAGCACAAGTGTGGGAGGGGCAGAGAAAGAGGAGACACAGAATCCAAAGCAGGCTCTAGTCTGTGAGCTGTCAGCACAAAGCCCAACGCAGGGGTTGAACTCAAGAACCGTGAGATCATGACCTGAGTCAAAGTCGGAGGCTTAACCGGCTGAACTACCCAGGTGCCCCAGAAAGGGTTGCTTTCTAAACAAATACACTTATTTGACAAACAGAAAATTTAAGTCCAACTTGGAGTGATCAAATCAAATCAAAAGATGAGTTTGTGGCTGCCTTGGAAGTAAGACTAAAATTTGTGTTGGTTCTCAAACTAGTGTGTAAGCATTTCCTACCATGTTACAATGCCTCTCAACCTAATAAACAAGTAACATTTTAGAACAAATATCAGTTGCATTTTATATACTAACAATGAACCATATGAAAAAGAAATGAAGAAAGCAATCCCGTTTACAATAGCATCAAAAGCAATCAAATACTTAAAAACAAACTTAACTAAGAAAGTAAAACATCTATTCACCAAAAACTATAAGGCATTAATAAAATAAATTGAAAAGGACACAAATAAATGGAAAGATATCCCATGTTCATGGATCAGAAGAGTTAATAGTATTAAAATGTAATTACTACATATGCCATTTATAGATTTCAATATAATCCCTATGAAAATTCGATGGAATTTTTCACAGAAATGGAAAAGAATCTTAAAAATCATATGGAATCATTAAAGACCCCAAGAAGTCCAAACAATCTTTAGAAAGAACAAAGCTGGAGGCATCACACTTCCTGATTTCAAACTATATTACAAAGCTATAGTAATCAAAACAGTATGGTACTGGCATTAAAACTGACACATAAAGCAACGGAACAGAATTGAGAGCCCCAGAACTAAACTCACACATATATGATCAACTAATATTTGAAAAGGGAGCCAAGAATACTCAATGGAGAAAGGATAGTCTCTTCAATAAATGCTTCTGGGAAAACTGTATGCCCATGTGCAAAAAAATAAAAATTGGAATCCTATCTTACACCACTCACAAAAATTAGCTCAAAATGGGTTAAAAACTTAGACATAACACCTGAACAGTAAATTCCCAGAAGATAACTGGAAAGAAGCTCCTTAAGAACAATCTTGGCAAAGTATTTTTTGGATATGACACCAAAAGGACAAGCAACAAAAGCTAAGGCAAACACATCAAAGTATAAATCTTCTGCACAGCAAAAGAAATTATCAATACAATAAAATACAACTTATCAAATGGGAGAAAATACTTGCAAACTGTACATCTGATAAAGGGTTAAAACCCCCCAAATATAAGGAACTCAAAAAACTCAGTACCAAAAAGCAAACAATGCAATTAAAAAATGGGCAGGGACTTGAATAGACATTTTTTTAAAGAAGGCACATACAAACAGTCAATGGGTATCTGAAAAGGGGCTAAACATCACTAATCATCAAGGGAGATATAAATCAAAACCATGATGAGCTATCACCTCACACTTGTTAGGATGGCTATTATCTGAAACACAAGAGATAACAAATACTGGTGAGGGTGTGGAGAAAAGGAAATCCTGGTGCACTGTTTGTGGGATTGTAAATTGGTGCATACTATTGAAAACAGTATGGAGATTCCTCAAAAAATTTAAAAAAAATAGAAGTACCATATGACCCAACAATTTCATTTGTGGGTATGTATCTGAGGGAGACAAAATCACTCTCAAAGAGATATCTGCACTCCCATGTTCACTGCAGAACTATTCACAATAGTCAAAACATGGAAACAACCTAAGTATCTGTTGATGAATGAATGGATAAAGAAAGTGTGGTATATATATGTACAATGGAACATTATTCAGCCATGAGAAAGAAGGAAATTATGCCATTAGCAACAACATGGATAGACCTTGATGGTATTATGCTAGGTGAAATAAGTCAGAGAAAGACAAATACTGTATGTCCTCACTTATATATGGAGTCTAAAAATATTGAACTTATAGAAACAGACTAGAATTATGGTTTCCAGGAGCTGAGAGGTAGGAGAAATGGGGAGATATTGGCCAAAGGGTATAAACCTTCAGTTATAAGATGAATAAATTCCAGGGATCTAATGTACAACACGGTGGCTATTGCTAATGGGACTGTATCACACACTTGAATGTTGCTTTAAGAGTAGAAGTTTAATGTCCTCACCATTACAACAGCAATGGTGACAAAATGGTAATCATGTGAGGTGAAGGATGTGGTAAGTAACTTTATTGTCTTTGGTTTGTTTGTTTGTCCTCTTCAACGGAGCATGCAGCTTTGGGAGGGACACGTGTGGAGTGGTGAGGGAGAAAGGGGATACCCACCTAGCCAGCCAGATCAGCCAAATCAACCCCGGCGACCAATGGGGTGACAGATGTCACAGCCAGATCGCCCTCACATCTTGAAGTAACTTTATTGTGGTAAATATTTTGCAATAGATTCACGTATCAAACCACCACACTGTATACCTTAAACTTCCATGATGTTATATGTCAATGATATCTCAATAAAGCTGGAAAAAAAAGAGTAAATGAGACGCTGAATAGATGTTTCACAAGTTGTTTTTTGTTTGTTTGTTTGTTTTGCCCAACTGATGTCTTGTTTTGCACTCTAATTGGTTTACTTATGGCACTTCCCAGAAAGTAAGATATCATTCATTCATTTATTCATTTATTCCACAAACATTTCCTGAGAACTGGATATATGACAGGCACTCTAGTGGGTGATACAAGAGAATTTACAATCTAGTAATATAACCCAGTGTAGAGCGACACAAGCACAGATGCACAAAGGGCTTCTTAATCTAATCCTTGCATTTGTTTCTCCAAAAAACCCTAAAACAAGATGCAAATTCTGGAGCCATACCACCTGGTCTTGATCTCGGCTCCACTACTTTCTAGTTTCTGGCCCTTAGGAAAATTACTAAATCTCTCTCTCTCCATTTCTTAATATGTAAAATTATAATACTTCCCTTATAGAGTTGCTGTCATAATTAACTAATTGGGTGACTAAAATGACATTATGTAAAGATTTTAGAATCATGCCTAATGTATAAGAAGCATTCAATAAACTTTACGTAGAATTATTGTTATTATGGTTATTATTATTATTTTTACAATAATAAAAATCCTCTCCACAACCTCCAGGCAGCTATGATTTAAACTCCATCTCATATTATTTTAATCCATTCCAATTCCCCTCCTCTTCTTTAATTCCCACAGAGTATCCCATTTTAAGATAGATTTTCATGGCTATTTCTGCAATCAGAACATTTAGCAGTTTGGTGATGAAATCAGGGCAGTTTGAGATGTCACACTCTAACTAGTTACACTGCACAAAGCCTAACAGTTTGCTTTCTGTTTTTAAAGAAGCGTTTCATTTAGCCATACTTGTGGCGGCACATGTAATTGAAAAGAGGCATATGGAGACCAGCATGGAAGCCTAACAAACACTTCAGAGTGGCTTAAAAACTATGCTAATCAGTTTGGGAAACGATGTTTTCATCTTAAAAAAAAAAAAAAATCAAACTCCTCAAACCTAAGGTGACTTTTAAAGAAATGAAATCATTGTTAATATCATCTAGCACGGATTTCTCTCTGCCCTGAAATACTGAATATAAAACTGAATCATATAAAAAGGAGGAAAGGAAAGCACCCCTGACCGCTAGTTTTATGGCGCAGAAATGAATTTGTAATGGCGGTAAACCAGGACATCGGTCCCATGGTCGGAGTCAGCGTAGACGGCCTCTCCCACGGGACAGGGAGAAGGGACACGGGCTCAACAACACTCCTCCCCCTGCAAGAAAGCGCTGAGCATTACCTGAAAACAAGGAAGGCATCAGATGAACAGACCTTTATAACAGAATGTGCATCTGCCAAGACAAAAATACACCACAAGCTTCTGGTGTTGGCACGCTGACAGTATGAGCAAGCTGTCTTAGTAGTGATTTTGCAAATCATTTGAGTTTCAATTCTATATAGGCCGTAGGGCCCCTGGAGCATCACTTTCTATATTTGGCCTCCTCATTTAGCTATGTTTGGAATAAATAGGCTATGGGTAAAAATCATGCCCTTTAAGAGTTTTGCATACACAGACTAGTTCTGCATATATATGGTATGTGAACGGAGTGATTGATGCAAGTCTATGCTTGCACACACACACACACACACACACACACACACACACAGAGGCTTTCTAAATGTATTTTTAAGTTGTTTTCCTATGTGACTTTCTCTCTCTCTTTTTTTAAGTTCAGCTCTCTGGCATTTAGTAACCCACAAGCTGCTGTTTCTTTTTCCAAATAAGTTCAGCTTGATGGTGGGGCCAAGAAAAATGAGCCCAACTGATGATTGCAATCTCGAAAGAAAATATGCTTTTTATCAGAGACCACATGTTGCCAATGCCAATTAAAGTAAAACTGGGAGATTTTATCAGATACCAACCTGGAGAGGAGAAATGATAAGCCAAGTGTAAGAAAGGAAAAGTAAGCGTCAGGTGGAATTGCTGGGATGCCTGCTTAACATGAAATGGAAAAATTTAAGGTGGAGAGTACAGCACACATTGCAGATGAAGCAATCTGTTAGCCATCTAGATAAACAATTGGACAAAGGCAATGTCATGGACTTTGATTTAAGCTGATCTGGTTGAATCCTGGCCCATTGACTACCTGAATCACCTTCACCTCTCACTTATAAAACAAGACTCACAAAATCTTGTTTGGATTTTAAAAAATTAGAATGTGGACTAAAGCACCAGTTTCATAATATTCACTTGATAAATGTTGAAAGAGAGAAATTAATTGATTAATTTGTGGACAAATGCTTCAACAGGATCTTTTTTTTCCTAAAGTGTTATACAACCATTTCGACACATTTGTCTTGTAAATTATGTATTGTGTGCACTATTTTACTGTCCTTCAAAGGTTGGCAAGGAGGACTGTAATTATGTGACATGTTCTTATAGTTTTATTTCTGACATCATTTAATAACATACTCATGAGATCATACGATTGCATTCCGTGGAAAAAGGATCACTTTTCCCACTACTAGGAGGTGCCAGGTATCAAGATTAAAAGCTTACTTAGGAATTTCTCTGCCTTGGTTTCCATCATCCCTAAAATGTTTATGCCACCGTTGAAAATTTATTGTAAGGGTCAAATGAGAGGAACAAGGAGAAACTGCTTGCATCCAGAATATACAGTAAAAGTTACTTCCTTTTTCCTTTTCCTTCGGGGAGTTGAGTAGCTTTTATATTGTTAAGAAGTAGTAGGAATTTGTTAGATGAACGGGCTGAGTCTTTAATCCTGAAAAGTGGGTACAAATGCTGAAATTCTCAGATGGAGGCCTGGTAATATTTTTGCACTCCACAAAGTATTGAACTTAGATATTTTTAGAACTTGGTAAAAATAATTATTTAAAAAGGAACACCATGTCAGATGCAGTAATGATATAAAACAGGTATTGAATATATCTTTTTCATATTAAAACATGTTCTTTCTGTAAACCTACCACTCCTTACTTTTACATCTTTTCAAAGTTCATAGTAAATAGAAGATACTTGTACTAGACTTATCCATGATTTATTTGAATACTGTATTCTGTTAATCCTAAAGTTCCGGAAATTGTTCATCTCTTTTTAGAAAGATTCCTCATGCACATTTATCTGAAGTAAGAGACCAAGAATCCCATACTCAAATAAATTTTCCTTAGTCTCTGTAGGTATATTCTTTACAGCCAATTAAGGAATTTGGAGTTTCAGGAAGCAGATAACCAGGTCATAAATGTACTATTGACAAAGCCTGAGGCAATGTTAAGGTCAATGAAGGAAATGGGTTTGTATTAATGTGTCAATTCCTCATATTTAGATCTAATCATAATAATCATGTGCTTTCTGGCAACTTTCCTGGGTATTCAGCTTTTACACCTGGGGAGTGAATGCAGACTTTAAAAGTTCAGAGAACAAAATATAGTGCAGCTGGATAACTTTTTCTTTTCTTTTTTCTTTTCTTTTCTTTTCTTTTCTTTTCTTTTTCTTTTCTTTTCTTTTCTTTTCTTTTCTTTTCTTCTCTTTTCTTTTCTTTTTCCTCTTTCCTTTCCTTTCCTTTCTTTCATTTTCTTTCCTTTTGTTTTTCTTTCTTTCTTTCTTTTTGTAGACTATAACTTTTGTTGAAAAGAACATCAGTTTCTTGGCCAAGAAGTTCTTCTGTATTTTCCTATTATATAGACCCTTATGAGTATTTTATTCCTCTTCCCACATAGCTCCAGCTTTCTGAAATTACATTAAGACATTGTCAAGAAAACCGTACACATTTCATTTATACTATTCATCTGAGTTAGTCATGAAAAGAAACAGTTACAGTTGACTCTTGAACAACATGGGTTTGAACTGCATGTGTCCACTTATACATTGATTTTGTTTTTATGAATAGAGTATAGGACTGTAAATGTATTTTCTTTCTTAGGATTTTTAAATAGATATTTTATTTTATTTTATCCTATTTTATTTTATTTTATTTTATTTTAAGAGACAGCATGAGCAGAGGGGGAGACAGAGAGACAGAGACAGAGAGAGAGAATCCCAAGCAGGCCCCATGTTCAGGACATAGCCCAACACAGGGCTTGATTCTACGACCCTGGGATCATGACTTAAGCTGAAATCAGGAGTCAGATGCTCAACCAACTGAGCCACCCATGAATCCTTTCTTAACATTTTCTTTTAGCTAACTTACTTTATTGTAAAAATACAGTGCATAATACATATAGCATACAAAATTTGTGTTAACTGGTAAGGCTTCTGGTCAACAGTAAGCTATTAGTAGTTAAGTTTTGGGGGGGGGGTCAAAAATTATATGTGGATTTAACCCCCATGTTTTTAAAGGTTCAACTGTATTTTATTTCTACTAATGTGGATTCAAGTTAGGTACACACAAAGATAATACAATAATGCTCACTTTTCAAGCAACCTGGACGTTGCCATTACCAGCTGCTAAAGCGTTTATCTGAACAGAATGTAATTTGTTTTCACAGGGTGCATATGTATGTGGATCTATCAGTCTATTATTGTTCATCTCGATTGTTACCCTCTGTAGGTGGACTTTGTTAAAAATAATGAAAACACACAGTTAACATAATTATTTATTGTAGAAAAACAAAAAGCAATGTAACTATTCAATACAGTTAAGATGATTATGAAACATTGTATAATATTATTAATATCCAGGTGATTAATGTTTTTAAAATTTGACTTATAAGCAATTGTAAAAATATTATTGGGCTGTACTTCACACCTATTAAATTATCTTTCTGGGAAAGGACGAGATAATCTGCATTTTTTTTAAAAATTTTTTTTTCAACGTTTATTTATTTTTGGGACAGAGAGAGACAGAGCATGAACGGGGGAGGGGCAGAGAGAGAGGGAGACACAGAATGTGAAACAGGCTCCAGGCTCTGAGCCATCAGCCCAGAGCCTGACGCAGGGCTCGAACTCATGGACCGCGAGATCGTGACCTGGCTGAAGTCGGACACTTAACCGACTGCGCCACCCAGGCGCCCCGAGATAATCTGCATTTTTAAGAAACAGATCAAGTAACTTTGGAGAATGTTGCACTAGAATGTAAGCTTAATGTGAAAGAAAGGAGTGTTATTGTTTGGCTTGCAACTATAATGCTCTGTACATCATAGGTATTCAATAAATTTATGCTGAACAAATGAGTTTGTTATTATTTTTTTTTTATTTTTTTAATGTTTACTTATTTTTGAGAGACACAGAGACAGTGTGAGCAGGGGAGGGGAAGAGAGAGGGGGAGACAGAATTTGTAGCAGGCTAGCAGGCTCTAGGCTCGGAGCTGTCGGCACAGAATCCAACATAGTGCTGGAACCCGTGAACTGCGAGATCATGACCTGAGCTGAAGTTGGATGCTTAACTGACTGAGCCACCCAGGCGCCCCATGAATTTGTTATTATCTTCTATGGGAAATGAGTTATTTTCAATAATGAATGAGAATTTATAATAACACCAAAAGGTGCCCTTGATGAATGAAAACAATAAAAAATGGCATGTATTCTAAGGCTACAAATATTTAAAAAGTCATTTTTTTTTTATTTTTTTTAACGTTTATTTCTTTTTGAGACAGAGAGAGACAGAGCATGAACGGGGGAGGGTCAGAGAGAGGGAGACACAGAATCTGAAACAGGCTCCAGGCTCTGAGCTGTCAGCACAGAGCCCGATGCGAGGCTCGAACTCACGGACTGCGAGATCGTGACCTGGCTGAAGTCGGACGCTTAACCGACTGCGCCACCCAGGCGCCCCTAAAAAGTCATTTTAAATAGAAAAAATAAGTCAAGTGCAACATCTATATGAGAAAAAAATAAAATTTGATCAAAATTAAAATCTTTGCAAAAGACTTTATCAAGAAATGAAAAGACAGGAGGGAAAATATTTGCAAATTAAATACCAAGTAAAGGACTGTATCAAGAATATGAAAAGGACACTTAAAACTCAACTATGAAGAAACAAACAGAATTTAAAACAGGCAAGAGATTTGACTAAAGAAGATATCTGGATGGCAAATAAGCATTAGAAAAATGCCCAACATCATTACTCATTAAGGAAGTACAAATTAAAACCACTAAGAAATACTACTGATATACATTATAGTAGCTAAAAAGAAAAAGTTGACAACACCAAGTACTGATGAGGATTCAAAGTAATTAGGACTCTCATACATTTCTTGTGGAGATGCAAAATGTTAGTCTCTTTAAAAACAGTTTCTCAGTTTCTTATAAAGTTAAACATACACTTACCACATGGCCCAACAGTCCCACTTCTAGAAATGAAAACGTATTTTCACACAAAAATCTGTACATGCATGTTTATAGCAACTTTATTTATAATCTCTAAACACTGGAAACAATGCAAATGTACACAAATTGGTGAATGGTAAATTGTGGTATAGCCATACAGTGGAATCTTCAGTAATACATTAAAAAAAATAATTATTTGATGCAACCACAACAATGAATCTCATGCATTACGCTAAGTGCAAGAAGCAAGGTACAAATTGATATAACCTGTATGATTCTATTTATATGACATTCTGGAAAAGGTAAAACTATAGGGACAGAGAATAGTAGATCAGTAGCTGTAAGGGATAAGGATGAGAAGAAGATTTGACTTCAAGAAGGTAACATGAGGCTATTTTTTTAGGGTAATAGAACCATTCTGTATTTTGATTGTGGTGATGATTATGTGACCATAAGCATTCATCAAATCTCAGAGCTATGCATTAAAAATAGTGAATTTTGGGGCGCCTGGGTGGCGCAGTTGGTTAAGCGTCCGACTTCAGCCAGGTCACGATCTCGCACTCCGTGAGTTCGAGCCCCGCATCGGGCTCTGGGCTGATGGCTCAGAGCCTGGAGCCTGTTTCCGATTCTGTGTCTCCCTCTCTCTCTGCCCCTCCCCCGTTCATGCTCTGTCTCTCTCTGTCCCAAAAATAAATAAACGTTGAAAAAAAAATTAAAAAAAAAATAAAAATAGTGAATTTTATTGCATGTATACTAAGAAAAAAACAAAGAGGAAGAAAAGTGAAAAGAGATGGAAGAAACCCTAAAATAAAAGACAATAATCATTGTGATATGGCAGTGAATTTCTTTTTAACCTTCACTTTCCAAATATTTCTGTGATGTGGTTGAAATAGTTACTTAAGTAATAAATTATTTTTGTATATAAAGTAAAATGTTTCACAATAACACTATGTTTGATTAGCAAAGTCATGTGTCATTATTCTTCCTCATGAATTGACATTGCATTTGCTTTGCAGTGTTAAGAGTTATTTGTAACTGGGTTTGTATAGCTGCAAATCAACTGACTGCAAAAAAAAACTAGTCAACACATCCAGTATTTTTCTATATGACAACACTCTGTTTAATTGCTATGTTTAATAAAAAAATAACCTCTCTATATATGCTGCTTCTTTGACTCAAGCTATTTGCCTCCCCCTTGTGTCTGTTTCTCCCACATCCACACCCATACACATGCATATATATGTATATAAACATTGCCACACTGAGACGTACTTCCAACCTAAAAAATCCCTGCATATTGTTCTAAATATGGCTCTGAAGTTATCTTTCCTGGAATACCTCTTGGATTCCTCTGTTCAACCTTCCCTCCAATGAGTTTCCCAAAAGACCACTTCTCTCTACCTTCATGGCAGAGTTCACACTGAATTTACCACATTGTATTAAAACTCCCTTTACGGGTAACTGGACGTACTAACTAGATGATAAGATTCTTACAGCAGCTTGTCTAATATATTTTTATAACCCCACTAATTAAAAAGCCTGGAATATGGTAGTATTTGGGTTATTCTCCCCATAGTTTTAGTTTTACAGGCAATCTTTTTTTTTTCTTTTTTTAGAAAGTCTTTTTTAAAGGAAAAAAACATCTTTCATTACTACAAAAGGGGTGGTTGGCATGTGTCTTGAGTTGGATAGATTCCTTGGGCCATATATCCTGCTGGGTTCATCCCTTGAATACTTACTATGGGCAACATCCTGATAGCTCAAGGAATGTATGTTGTAATAAGCCATTCAAAAATGTTAACAACTTGGCTGCTTTCTAAGACCTTGTCAGTTACGTCATTTTATCATTCATGAGAAGAAACTATTAAGGAACCAGGTAGAGCAGGTTCAAATTTCATAGAAATTAAAGTAAAATACTACACAGAGACTCTGTAGAAATCATATAAGTTTAGTTTATCGGTAACATAATAAATCTTATGGTTTCCCAAAGAACACAAGATCATAAACTCCTAAAATCAAAATGGTTGTGAGAAAGCCACCATCTCATTCCAATAGTTTATTTATAAATTAAATCATACATACACTTTATCCAGCTAGACAGTAACAGAACCATAATCAAAATTTACAGTCACTGAGACATACATAATTTAGTAATTCTTTTGAATTTTAAAAATAGAAGAATGAGAAAAAATAAGAATGCATCATAGTGCAATATAAGCTACTTTCATGTTTCCTAAAACTAAAAACAAAAACTTAATATGGTTTTGATTTATAATGCTTGTGTCCAATATCAAAGGTGGAATAACAGCATAGAATGTTTAACTTTAACTTACTAGTATTATTTTATAAAGTGCTTAAGATAAAAAGTTTAAAAAGCGTTCCCAAGACATAAATTCCACAGTACAAGGATTCTTTATAACAAATTTTTTTAATATTTATTATTTATTTTGAGAGAGAAAGAGCATGTGAGTGAACTGGGGAGGGGCAGAGAGAGAGGGAGACACAGAATCCCAAGCAGGCTCCAGGCTCCCAGCTGTCAGCACAGAGCCCGACGCAGGGCTCGAACTCCCAAATCGCAAGATCACGACCTGAGCTGAAGTCGGCCAGGCACCCCAGTACAAGGATTCTTTATCACAGAAATTAGCTTAATCCTACTCAGCAGAGCGAGGAAAAATCTAACATTTTACCAAGTCCTACCCTCTAGCAGAAAAAGAGAAACTTGAATTACTAGAACAATCAGTGTCTGAAATATCAAAAAGACAAAATCTCTATATGTAAATTGGAATCTCACTATTCCACATCACCAATTGTCAACAAGGATGACTTACAAGCCTGTTAGCAGTGCATACATCCAAAGACAGGTAGCCCAGGAACTGTAGCACGAACAGGCTCTACTCCCTGCTCAGACCACAGAAACATCCACTCAGTGTGACATTTGCATTTGACCCATAAGCAGAGGGTTTCACCTGATACAGGGTGACCCTGTTAAAAATAAATACCTGTCTCTTCCATCCCAAGCTTCCTTGGTTTAGCAACACAGTGTCCATTAAAGATATTACAGGGGAACTCAATCACTTGTCCGAAGGAGATAATGAATTAAAAAGTGCTCTGGGGGTAGAGGTAACATCTCCATGGATAACAAGAGACTCATCAGGCTCAGCTCAAAAGAATAGAAGTGACAAAGCCAGTCCCTACTGACCATCAATTACCTCTAACTAAAATAGCAACCGTGCTTCTCAGAGAGACACTCTGCGGCCAGCTAGATTTTCAGCTTTAGCTTCAGTGCATGCCTTCTAAGCCCCACTGCCCTGTGAACTTCTGCAGAGATGATAAATATCCAAGCCTAAGTGGTTCATATACTTTTGATTTAAAAATTCAAACATGTTTTTCTGTCGCTCTTCGTGCAAGAAATACTCCTGTGTTTTCTTTTCTTTCTTTGTTTTTTTTTTTTTGTTTGTTTCAATATAGAAATTGGATTAAACAGCATGCTTTGCAAACAGATAGGAATGCTAATTAAAGGACAGACTTCACAGCCACATAAAAAGCAGATCCACACAAAAGTCTTCTTTTCCACCTCAAATGTGGTGTTAGTGACTTGGTCAGACAGAGCTTGTGCGAACCCTGTAGAAGAACATCAAACAGTCTTAGGAAAGAAAAGTCAAGTCACAAACTTAAGTAATCCTCTCCTTACATTTCTATTATGATTGGTGATATTTGGTATGGGTGAAAGCTAATGTCTTGATTACAGATGCCGGCAAAGAGAGTGTTAGAGAAGACTGGGTTTGTTCTGAGAAAAGCAAAAATACAATGTTGAAATGTGATCTGACTGCCGAAATTTTAATGCACTTTCAGTTATTGCTCACTGGAACAAAAGGTTTAATCAAACAGCACAATACAAACATAAATGCAGCATAATCCTCACTTTTATCCTTTTTTCTCTAATTTGAGCATCATTTATTCATTCAACAAACTGACACTGAGTATACCAGGCCCTATGTGAACACAAAGGTGAATAAGTCGTGGTCTCTAATCCCCAAATATGACACTCTAGGGAGGATGTAGGACGCTCGAACAGATGGTTACAAAGTAAGTTAATAAAGGCAATGACAGCTAAATGCACAGATTATTCTGAGTATCTTAGTCTAAGAAGTATGTGTTGGAGAGTGGCTGCAGGGCAGGGAGGGGGACTGACCAGGGATAACTTCCTGGTAAAGGACAAAGAGGAGATCAAATATATTTCAGATGGACAGGGCCAGAAATTGGGGGAGTGTGTCAGTGCTCTAAGTAATTCGAAATTACTCGGAGGTACAGAATTCAAACGTGTTACAGGAGCTGATGCTGGGATTGTAGGCAGCAGCCTGATCAGGGAGGCCCCGGCACATAGTGCTAAAAAGTGTTCTCTGTCCTCTAGGTCAAGGTCAGAGTGTCAGAGTGGAGGGTTGATGTGTTCAGTGTGCAAAACAGCCCAGGTAAGCCTGTCATGTTCTTCTAGTTCAGAACCATATATTCATTTCCTCAACAGATAATTGTTGAGTGCTTACTTTGTGTCAGGCAATGTTCTGGTCACTGAGAATACAATATTGAACAAGGCAGGTAAGGTCTCCTTTTTGTAGACAGATTGAGAGTGAACAATCTGAGAATATTAAGTAAGATTTTAAAAATTTATAGCTGTTATGTGGAGGATGAATTTGATGCAAGGAGACAAGTTAGAGGGCTCTTGATAATCTGAGATAGCCTAGGGCAAATCAAAAGATAGATGGTGGGAGTAAGAATGGACAGAGGAGATAAATTCTAGAAATATGTAGGAAGCAAAATCAACAAGACATGATTACTGGAGGTAAGGTAGGGAATTGGGGCAGATGATGGAAGGAAAAAGTTTGAACCCTTGGTTCCTAGTTTAGGTGATTGAGTAGATGGCAGCCACAGCAATCAAGACAAAGAATACATTGGAAGTAGTCTATCCCCAAGACCACATTATAAAAGGCCAGGAAAGTATATATAGCTTTACATGTAGAATTACATATAGTACCTACATTTTATAGAGGACTACATTAAAGATGGTCACAAAGCTATTGATCCACAATGTGTGAGGGGAAGATAAAGCATTGGGAAATCTACCAAAAGAATTTCAGAAACAGGATATTATATTTTCTCATATAAATAAAAATGTGTTATCACATTAGCAAAGGGTTTAAATAAAGGATCTCAAAATTTCTGAAATTTTAAACTTCCCTTAATCAACACTTCTTTATTTCTATGTCGGTCATTGTTCATATGAACATTAACAGGAACCAACCATGGCTCAGGTGAGAAAACAATGCAACTGACACTTTATTTTCCTCTGCCAATAACTCAGGAGGGAAGGACTCCACAAATTAGGTTGACACATGGTGTCTAGAAAGAATTAATTCCCACTCGATTCTGGGCAGACTTACAAGCTGGGCTCCATCCATAAAGACTGATGGGAATTGTGAGGATTGGTTTGTGTGGTGTTATTTTCTATTGCCATCAACAACTGGACAGAAGAATACCAATCACCAAAGATCACCTTGTAGTTTTTGCTGCTGCATTATCCAGAGACACTTGGGAATTGTTCCACATTTGGAAGTTTTTCTTGACCTGCATTGGATAGTTTTGCTGTATTTGTCATGTTGATATCTTCTGGCGGAACACTTAGACATTTATTGTAAGAGTTTTATCAGAGGACAAAACTATTTTGAATATGCCAAATCGAATTATAGTGCACTTGAACAGTCACCATCCATCTTTTATCCATGATTAACATTCATTATGTAGCATCAGAAGGATTTGAATTAAGAGACATCAGGAGAAAATAATATATGTATATTTAATATATATAATTTATATATATATAAATTTATAAATATATAATTTAATATATATAAATTTATAAATATATAAATATATATAATTTTATATATATAAATATATATAATTATATATATATATATTTATATATATATATATTTAAGTGTTTCCTGCTGAAGCCATTCCTGGTTAAGGAGCACTTAACCAGCATATCTAGTAGATTAATTGTACCCACAGTACTCTCTTATACATATTGATTGGAATTAAAATTAGCTTTAGGCAAAAATCATAAAGAAAGCCAAATTTTATCTTTGGAATCCTTTTGTTTTCAATTTACTCACTTTACTGAGTGCCTATTCTGTGCTAGGTACTATTCTAAGCAAAAAGTTCCTACCCTTGTAGGGATTACCCTCATTCTTCTTCCAACTCTTCTCATTCCCAGGCCTCAGTTTGTCCCCTTGCTCTAATTTTCCCAGAAATAGAAAATACCCCTCTTGCCTCATTTCTCCATTGAAATATATCTCATTCCTTAGTGATTATCTTACTATACATGATTGCATTACTATAACACTTGGTAACTCAGTTATGTATGAGACTGATGTGGGAAATAGGAGAGTGGAAATAATTTGTAACATCCATATCAAACCATAGCATCTGAAAGCTATGACACCTGGGCAAAGCAGTGGCAGCATAACCCAGCAGAAAGAGGTGAATTCTGAAGCCAGAGGTTTAACTCCCAGCTGCACCCCTGTTAACAGTGTGATTTAACTTGCCTGGACACACTTTCTTAGATTTTAGTCGTGAATACGAGCAAAGGATTAGAAATGATGTATATACCAGGGGCAGGAAAAGGTAAAAGGTCAAGCCATAATTATTATAGGGGTACCTGTGTGGCTCAGTCAGTTAAGCATCCGACTTTAGCTCAGGTCATGATCTCACGGTTCGTGGGTTTGAGCCCCTCATCAGGCTCTGTGCTGACAGCTCAGAGTGTGGAACCTGCTTCAGATTCTGTGTCTCATCTCTCTGCCCCTCTCCCCTTCATACTCTCTCTCTCTCTCTCTCTCTCTCTCTCTCTCTCAAAAATAAAAAAAAAAACATTAAAAAATTTTTACAAAGAAACAATTATTATAATTTTATTTCTTTGATGTCAAAATTAAGGAATGTTTCCACCATCAATCCTATTTATTCAGCGATCGTATTGTATGTAGGTGTGTCTTGGGGCTCATGGCATTAATAAATGCCACTAATTGAAGATCTATTGACTTTTCGCGGGGGAGGAGGTTTTTCGAATTTTGAAATAATTATTATAAAGTTGGCTATTTAGGACAAAGAACTCTACATTTTGCAAACCATTTGAAAATAAAGTTGCTGAACAGATGTGCTATTAACCCAACTTGAACATTTATTTCCTACAAAGATGTTTTTTAACATAACCACAAGACTATCTAAATCAAGAAGCTAATATGAATAAATTTGAATCTGCAAATTCTGAGACCCTATTCAAATTTCACCATTATCCCAATAATGTCCTTAATAGTAAAATGATCCCGTTCTGAACAACACATGGCATTTACTAGTCATGTGTTTTTAATCTTCATATCACAACTGTTCCTCAGTCTTTCCTTGCCTTTCATGACTGACAGTTTTGAAGATAACAGGACAGTTCTCTTCTTGAATATTCCTCAATTTGTTTGTCTGATATTTTCTCAAGTTTAGAGTTATGTTATGCATCTTTGGCAAAGGTATCACAGAAGTGATGCAGCGCTCTTATTGTAGCATATCAAGGGGTACACAGTTTCAATCTGTCCCATTACTGAAAATTTGTGATTACTGTTGTATCTGCTAGGTGTCTGTACTATAAAGATACCCTTCCATGTTAAATTAATGCATATTTTGTGGGATAGAATTTTGAAACTGTATGTTTCCTGTTTCTCATCAAAATTTGATGTATTAATTTATTTGTTTTCATGTAATATAGACTCATGGATTCCAATTTCATTCTATGTGTTATAATCCAATACTACATTCTTTATTTTGATGCTACAATTGTCCCAGATTTGCCCAGTGGGAACCCCTTCAAATAGACTTCTGAGTCCTTTGGGGATGTCTCCATTATTCTGTAGCACCACAAGATGCTCCTCATCTTTTAATTTCTCTGTCTCAGTGCTGAGAATCAACCATTTCTTCAAGGAACTCTTTTTCTATTAGTGCAGTATCCACAAGCCAATGTCTGAATGCTGCTATCATGGAGTCTCTTCTCTCAGGACCTCACAGCAGACAAATGGAGAAAATATATGTATGTAGCTATAGATTTAGAATTATTTTTGTATGTATCAAAAGACACTGAGGAACATGAGGTCACACCAACATTTTGAAATCCCATCTAACACCACAGGGAAGGAAAAGAAAAAGAATAGGAGGGAAGAAAAAGGGAACAGAAGGTGAAGAAAGGGGAGTAAAGGCAAGGAAAGAGAAGAGAGAAAAAGAAAGAAAGGGAAAGGGAATTAAGGGGAAAAGGAAGGGAAGCGAAAAGAAGAGAAGCAGAACGCTGTCATGTTTATAGATATGCCTTTAGAAGACTTTAGAAATGGATGCCCGGGTGGCTCAGGGAGTTGAGCACCCAACTCTGGATTTTGGCTCAGATCATGATCTCAAATTTGTGGGATGCAGCTGCACAATGGGCTCCACACTGGCAGCATGGAACCTGCTTGGGATTCTCTCTCTCTCCCTTTCTCTCTCTGTCCCTCCTCCCTGCATGCATGTGCTCTCTCTCTCTCTCTCTCTCTCTCAAAATAAATAAATAAACTTAAAAAAAAGAAGAGCTTGAAGAAAGCACAAACTCACATTTCAAAGGGAATGACAACACTTTAAAAATGCCTGTGTTTTCTATTTGTTCCCTTGTTTTTGTTTTTGTCTTTATGTTTGCCTGCTTGCACTCAACAGTTGGGCTTACTCTCTCCTCTACCTCTCTCTGCCTTTTCATGAAGACATGAAGACGAGTTGTGGGTATTCCAGGCCAACCATCAATCAACTGACTCCCAGGTTTGTAAGAGAGCCCAGCCAAAATGAGCAGAGCCATCTACCCAATCCATAACTACCCATAATCCATGTCAGTGCATGGGAAACCCAGCTGAGACTAGAAGAATCTCTGAACTAACCTGTAGTCCTGTGAACAATAATAATTTGGTTATTATTTTAAGCCACTGAATTTTTGGGTCAAGTGTTATATATCATTATTCTGGCCTGTTGAATTAAACTAGAAGTTATAGTATGAAATCATAAATACTCTTTCCCTATCAATTATATTTTCTGCAGTACTTAATATTCCACAGACATGGTTTTACTTGAAGATGGGTAAACGGACTATGATTAGGTTTCACAGTAAGTTAGATGCATACAACTGAGACCATTAGAGTAGAATCTTATCTTTGTATGATTGACTAAATAACAGCAGACTATAATCCTGAACCATGTAGTGAACATTTCAAGAGCACAGACAATGTATTATTTTTCTTTGTGTATCTAGCACCTGGGAGAGCCCCTACTGTATTTGCAAGAGTGTAAGAACTCATTCAGTAAGTGAATAAACAAAAAGACAAGTGAATTCTGGCCAGTTATTTTAAAAGTTGAGTATAATAAATATTTATTTAATGAATGAAGGAATGAGGATTCACATTAACTAAACAAAAATCCTTCTAATAAAATTAAGGAGTAGAAAAAACAAGCCAATAGAACTGGCTCTAGTAATGAAGAAGTATGTAAGAATAAAGGAGAGATGACAAATATTGATGAAAGGGACAGTTTTATAAAGCAAGCATCATGGCAAAAGAGTTAGGAAAGAGAGCATTTCATTTTCCTGAAAACTCAGCATCCCCAGACCTTCTCAGTGTATGATTTACATGTCACAAATTCCTAAAGAGAGATAGATGTGCCGACAATATTTTCAAAGTGAGTACACAAGAAGTATGCCAGGACTCCTGAGTTCTGTAAATGTGGCAACATTGCCTCAGCAGAGGGTGCACGTAGTTGTGTTTCTTGTGATTTGAACAGAAATTAATTTTGTTAGCATCCTTTAAAAACAAATGTAAAAGCTTGGCTTTCTTTTCCCATGTTCCAATTAAAATCAGGATTTTAACAATTATTTTCAGAAACCAAGTTGATGTTGATACATTACTATGCGGATAGCTCTGTGTTGTAGCAATGATGTTTTGTGCTTGGATGATAATAACTGTCAAAATGCAAGGGGTTAGTGAACAGGACCCATGGGGAATGGCAGGATGACACTCTATGCAAGACATTCTGCTAATAGGTCTGAGAGCAATTACTGTATGGTTTATGATCACAACATTTAACCCTCTCACTCTCAGACTGGAAGAAGCTTAGCTAGCAATCTGCTTGAGGAAATTTTCAGCACTCTATGTTTTATGAGTAAAGTCCATTTAAGGAACATGTTATGAGGACTGTCAAATATATCTGTGCATTAGAAACATCAATGTGGTCTATAACATGACTGTTGCACAGCAAATGAGCAAGCTCAGAGAAGACTGGGGCCTCTGACTTCACCCATTCCAGAACCAGCCTATTCAGATTACTTGCATTTCTAACTTTAAGTTCAGTTGATCAGTTACTCTTTCCTTGTTTTCATGCACTGCTCCTTCACATCAGCATTAGGGTTTCACTATTTTTACTTGAGTGCTGTTATGGCATTATGCTAGCTCCTATTTTCTTTAAAGGAAGTATAATTGTATGAGTCATGTTTACAGAAAGACAACATAAGCCTATGGTAATCATCTCACTTACCCATTGAGTTAGTATTCTTTCTAAAATATTCCAAATGTGCTACCATCTCCTTTCCTGCTAACCAGTAGAGTACCTTGGTTTCTCAAATCCTTAATTTTTTCCATATACCAAATCATGTTCTATAACTAATTTACTCCATTATCTACTACCAAGAAAGAAAAACAAGTGATTTAGATTAAACCATAACAAGGAGTGTGCGTGTGTGTGGGGGGGGGGGGCAGAGATGTAATATAAAAGAAAAAAAACAATGTGCGTGGGTGTGGGGGGGGG
>NW_024412376.1:103217155-103298388 GCF_014898765.1 Herpailurus yagouaroundi
TCATAATATGATTATTGAAAGGAAGCTTCATAATTTGGAGATTTGGAGAAAGACAGTGACTATATGGTAAAGGTTAGATGTGACATTGAAACACATTTGATCTGGAGATAGTTTCTGAGCCTATAAGATTCAGATATAATAAGTTTCTAATTCTACTCAGCAGGATGTCCAGTGACTGGCAATTTGAATTAATGATTAACTAAAAATTATCTTCTAATTTGATCATTACATATAATATAAACATTTTTACAAATGACCTATGTGAGGTCCTTCTAACAAATGTATGTTTGGGATAAATGGATTACTTTTTTTCTCTAAAATCTCATATAACAAATTTAGCTTTATTTTGTGTAATACTTGCCTGAATCAATTTGCAAAATAGAAGTATCATTGCCAATAATAACTTTCATTATTTAATGCTTATTATGAAAGTTATTTGAGGTGTCTGCTTAGTTGCTGAGAACCCCAACCAGGGTTTAGAGGTACATTTGTACAGCTTGTGAACCTAGGGAATACTATTTACATTTTATTCAGTATAAATTAATAGATATATTTGTTATATATATATATATATATCCTTATAATAATTTCCACCAAATTTAGCACTAAAATTTTGCAAGGGAAGTGCAACTTTTCCTAATTCATACATAAGTATCACTTAGCCCAGGAAGAAGAAAATTCTTGAAATTTTCCTTTCAAACCCAAAATTTGATGTTTCCAACAGAAGTTCATTTGATATGACTTTGCCTCCCTGTCTAGAGATTTTTGGATTGGTAGTAGACACAGGCCTATGCTGGGCCAACAGAATTTTCTCCTGATCTGTTTCTCTGTCAAGTTGGAACTAAGGACATGAAAAACCAAGAGCCACAGAGAGGCCAACTTTTGCCCCATAGTGAGGTCAAAGAAACTAATATGCAAAGAGATAAGAATATTAAGACATGAATAAAGGAGTAGGGACACAAAAGGAAGGAAGCATAGTATCTAAGAAATGGTTGGCTTACTTGTCAATGTCTTTCCATCTCTTGATTCTACTTGCTTCTGTATTCAGCTGTCTTTTGTTGTCATGGGTTTCAGCATATATGCACACAACCTCCCCCCCCAATTGAAAACTTAAATTATATTGAGTGAAGAATAGTAGCCTTATAAATAGAAAATTATGATATTTTATAGTGACTGCTATGGTGGAAAAGGATAGGGTGATGGATCCCAGACCCAAATTTGAGTAACATAGTTTTTCTGCAGGAAGTATCCATGGAGGGGCATACAAGAAAGATGGAGTTAGCCAGATGGATAACACAGAAAGGATTCCAGAAAAGGAAATGGCATTATGAAGACTGTAGATGAGAAAGAGCAAGGGGAGTTGAGGGGAAAGGAAGTAATTTGAGCTGGTGAAAGATGAGACTGGACAGTTACACAAAGTTCAACTTTTAAAGGGCTTTTGTAAACTGTACTAAAGAGTTTGAACTTGGTCCTGAGAGCAATGCAGAGCACAAGATAAGTCTGCTAAATAGGCAGATGGAAACCATTTAGGGATTTGGGGGTCTTCTTGTGTTAATTATTTTGGTTTTTGTCCAAATAGCATGTTTAAAACATGGGAGAACAGATTGAAATCTCAGGGAGAAATAGGTAACTCCAGTTAGTATAACTGGAAATGTAAGAAAACATAATGAGGAGAAACAGGAAAGGAGAGGAGGAGAGGGTCACATGCGTACAAGACATATTTCATAGGTAGCAGAGAAACTGAAGGCAGAGGGTTTGTGAGAGGAAGAATCTCAGAGGACAACTGGCAGTCTGAAATGGACGAAGCAGAACTTGTGTGTGATTTTTTTTTTTTGAGAAGCATGTTTTTCTCCCTTTCATTCACTGGCATGTTGTGAAAAGTGAGAAAGCAGGGTTATATAAGATAGGAACTGAGGAGATCTAAATAGCTATAAAACCCACTCTATCTGAGAATATCTAGCTGGTCTAAAGGAAATATCCAAGGGGCAAAATGATCTTTGGCTCAATATGAAAAGGTGGTGACATCCAAAACATTTTTTTTTAACAAAAGCATGACAGTATAAATCCACTTATTCTTTACATAAATATTTATTGTGTTCCTGCCATGTGCAAGGCACTATGTTGGGCATTGGGTATATATTGGCAAAGAAGATATACATTGTCCCTGCCCTCATGGAACTTACAGTCTAGTGGGGGGGGGGTAACCATTCAACAAATAACTTTAAAATTATTAGTAATTGAGGGTGTGTAACAAGGAGTTCTACTAACCTGTGTGTGTTTGAGGAAGCAGTGTGTGAATGGTACTGTGGACCAAACTATGTTCCCCTGAATATGTGTGTGGACGTTCTAACCCTCAATATGACTGTATTAGGAGACAGAGCCTTTAAGGAGTTAACTAAACTTACAGGACTGGTGTCTCTCCTTAGTTGCAAATAGCCACTTCTTTCCTGAGCCATCTTTCTAGACTTCAAAGAGAAAGGAAGTCTCATTCTTCTCTTGTCATTATTGGTCATGAAGCAATACTTAGCAGCCCATGTAATTACATATGTATGCATGAAATCTTTATTGAATGTTTATTTTTGCAATGTCTATCATAGCAACATTTCTTCCTCACAGAAACATGATGAGGTAAGTAATATCATTATCGTCATTATGTAGACAAGGAAACTGAGGCACAGAGTAGGTGACAGAAAACTGGTATTTGTTTTGGAAGGTTGGTCTCCGTTCACCATGCCCATTATAATGTATTTAAGTTTTCTTCCATTTTAGATATTTAAGTGAGATAGCATTGACAAACTACACTCAAAAGACTCAGGTGTAAGACCTGTTTCTAGTCTCTGCTGGTTCATGTGAGCTCCCAGAATTGGGCTCCAAGGAAGTTGCATTACAGTCCCCACATTCTGGCAAAAAAAAATTTTGATTAAAAAAATAAATACACACAGCCTTTTAGAAGAACTCCAAGAATAATCCCTGGTAAGAATAGTCAGTGTCAGAAGACCCACACTAAAGAGTGATGGAGTCTGCTTAGACAGAGGACACCTACAGCCCTGGCAGGAGAGCAGAGCAAGTTGTCCTCTGGTAGTCCTACTGAGGGACCCAGGTTTTTACTCTCTGGCCTCCCACTTATCTCCATGAAGAAATGGTCTAGGGAGGTGTCTTATAAATCTGCTGTTTAGACAAGGCAGGTTACAGATGAAGGGAGAAAGCACCCTTGCATTCCCTGGACCTGCAGTGTGTTTGCGTTTCACAGCAAGATGTAGCCCCTGAAGAAATGGCACCTGCTGCAGGGAGCCATCTTGAAGTAGGGAGGAAGGTGGGGTCACAACCCATCCACACAGCTTTTATTGCTAGGAGATGTTAGCTTCTGGTTAGCCATTTATAAAAGCAAGGTTGAAAGAGAAACTTAAAACTTTAAAAAAGTAGATAATCATAACTTGATCAAAGGGAACAAGAGAATGATAAAATGGTAAATAAATCAAATAAAGAAGAAAATCAAAATAGCCAAAATAAATAAACAGTATGGCACAAACGGGAAAAACCATTAGACAAAACAGATCTACAGCTTAATACAAGTGGCATGTGATGTATCATGAGTGAAGGTTGTGGCAGGGGACCAGGTGGTACTTTGCACTTTCCCCTTCCTGGCCCTTCTACCAGGTCAAACTCCAGTTGGTTTTCTAAGCCTTGAAGCATAAGACCCTTGGAGAGATTTTCTCCATTGAAAGCCTCAGGCAAAGCCCTGGAATCTGCCTCCCCTGCCTATAACCCAGATGCCTTCATACCCAAACGTTTAAAGGCTATCTAATCAATACGCAGAGCTCCAGAGGAGCCTCTAATATCTAGCAGTACAGTAAATACAGGGGAAAAACACAGAAGTACCTACCGCCTTGGTTCCCATCTGCTCTATCTTACCTTAAATCTGCTGCTGTTGAAGAAGAACGTATAGTTTTCCTCTCAATCTTCACTTAGCTTTTCACTAAGAAGATTTCAACTCACCTGACCTGATAGTGCCAATGTAATAATGCTATTGTTGGTGTTACAGACAGTAACTGTGGCTTCGGTTGCATGGTAATTAACTGTGCATGTGTGTGTGCACATATGTGCATGTGTGTGTGTGTGTCTCTCTCTGTTACATTTTGAACATACTTTCTTTATCTTTCTTTACTTTTTTTTTTAATGGTACTGATTTAGGTAACCACCCGGGTAGGTTGCATTAATGGCCCTAAATTTTCACCCTTGCCTATATAAGCACTTTGCCATGTGTGAAGATCCAATTAAAATATTAACCTCATCCAGAAACCACCATCAGACACACCAAGAATATTGTTTGACTAAATGTCTGGACACCCTGTGATCCAGTCTAGTTGACATATAAAATTAACCATCACATCACATGATGTTGCAGTTACTCACACTAAAAATATGTGCTATTTCCTCAACCTTTAACTTAGATGTGTCTACATGATTTGCTGTGACTTTTGCAGCATTAGCAGGCTTACCAAGCTTTTTGGTGCTTCTACCTGTGCTCTTTCACCTCTGCCTGACTATGGGATAATACATCTGGAATAGTCTGCTGGGCCTGTGAGGAAGATGAGCAACTCATGAAGCAGAGCTGAGTTACCCCAGCTGAGCTCAGCCTGAGTGAGCCAATCTCTGCCAACCCACAACCACATTAACTAAGTGAAAGCTTATTGTTGTATGACTGAGAAGTGTGGGCTCTGTTATGCAGAGCAATTGTGCTCAGTTAGCCATTACACCATCCATTTTGTTTATATGGACCTTTTTTATCTGTTCTATATGTTCAGTTGTTGCAAACTTTCCTACACTCCTTGATCTTTTTTATCTGTTCTGAATGATGATGATAGTACAGATACTTTACTTAGGTTTAATATCACCCTTATCAAAAGAATGTAATACACATATGCAGTACTGAAAGTTAAGTGTGACAAATTAAACTCACACAGCTCTCTGAAAGTGTACAATGCAAGGGAAAAAAACACTTTAATGCAAAGAAGTGAAACTCTGTAACACACAGAAGTGATTCCGGTGGTCCCTGCTCAAAACCCGTAATGTCTCTCCACCAGTTTACAGAGTCTCACAGGTAGGCTCTACGCCCTCTGGTCTAAACTCCTCTTTTTGCCTTGTGTAACCTGTAAGTTAAACATCAGAATTAATGGGTGGTAATTATAAAAGTAACTTGCTTTTTATCTTTTACCATCCCTTTAAAACTGTTCAGTGTAAATATTCCTTCCCCTACCCCAAATGCAGACTTAGACAATCTGATGACCATTTTTTTCTCTTGGGTTTTTTTCTTTCTTATACTCCCTTTAAGTTATAAGCATGATCAGTGAATACATGTGCCAGTTCAATATGTCATTCAAAGCTCTAAAGTTAATGTAATGTTAAATTATTTCCTTCCCAAAAAAAGAGGTTAAAGTGGGAGAGAGCCAAAGCATAAGAGACTCTTAAAAACTGAGAACAAACTGACGGTTGATGGCGGGTGGGAGGGAGAGGAGGGTGGGTGATGGGTATTGAAGAAGGCATTTTTTGGGATGAGCCCGGGTGTTGTATGGAAACCAATTTGACAATACATTTCATATAGAAAAAATTATTTCCTTCCCCTAAACTGGGTCCTGGGATAAACTACTGCTTGCAGGAGGAAAAAGAGAAGATTCCCCTTTTGTTTCATTCACTTCCTCCTTCACTAGTCAGCTGCTGTTTTGACCTTGCCAAGGTAAGGGGTGGAGTAGGAAAAGACAGGTAAGAGGGAAAGTTCTCATCTGACCAATACTGAAATAAGATGGCTCTGTTGATGGTTTCCTTCACTGAGAAAAAGCCTTTTATTTTGCTATAGTCCCAATCATTTATTTCTGCTTTTGTTTCCCTTGCCTGAGGAGACATATCCATAAATATATTGCTAAGGGCGATGTCCAGGGGATTACTATCTGTTTTCTTTTAGGACTTTCATGGTTTCAGGTCTCACATTTAGGTCTTTAATCCATTTTGAGTTTATTTTTGTGTAGGGGGTAAGAAAGTGGTCCAGTTTTGTTCTTTAATCTTTGGCATAGCAAAGGAAACCTTCAACCAAATGAAAAAGTATTAATTGAATAGGAGAAGATATTTACAAATGTTATATCTGATAAGGAGTCAATACCCAAAACATATAAAGAACTTATACAACCCAATACTAAAAATAATAATAATAATAAGTAATCTGATTGAAAAATGAGCAGAGGACCTGAACAGACACTTTTCCAAACAAGACATACAGGTGGCCAATGGACATATGAAAAAATGCTCAACATCACTAATAATCAGGGAAATGAAAATCAAAACCATAATGAGATGATTTTGACACCTGTCAGAACCTGACACCTGTCAGAATGACTAGTATCACAAAAACAATAAATAACAAATGTTAGTGAGGAAAAAGGAAGCCTTGTGCAATGTTGATGGGAATATAAATTGATGCAGCCACTGTGGAAAACAGTACGGTGTTTCTTAAAAAATTAAAAATAGAAATACCATATGACCCATGAATTTCACTTCTGGATATTTATCCAAAGAAAATGAAAAAGCTAATTTGAAAAGATATACACACCCCTATGTTTACTGCAGCATTATTTACAATAGGCATGGAAGCAACCTAAGTGTCCACTGATAGATGAATAGATAAAAAAGATGAGATATATGGATAATAAAGAAGAAGTGGTATGTAGATAGATATGGATGTAGATAAATAGAAATATACAGAGGTAGGGGCGCCTGGGTGGCGCAGTCGGTTGAGCGTCCGACTCGCCAGGTCACGATCTCGCGGTCCGGGAGTTCGAGCCCCGCGTCGGGCTCTGGGCTGATGGCTCAGAACCTGGAGCCTGTTTCCGATTCTGTGTCTCCCTCTCTCTCTGCCCCTCCCCCGTTCATGCTCTGTCTCTCTCTGTCCCCAAAATAAATAAACGTTGAAAAAAAAATTAAAAAAAAAAAAAAGAAATATACAGAGGTAGAGATAGAGATATATAAATATAGATATATCACAATGGAGTATTAGCCATAAAAAAAGACTGAGATCTTGCCAATTGTGACAACATGGATGGACCTAGAACATGTTACACTAAGTGAAATAAAATAGAGAAAGACAAGTACCATATAACTTTCCTTAGATGCAGAGTCTAAAAATGACAAATGAACAAACAAAACAGAAACGGACTAAAAAATACAGAGAATAAACTGTTGGTTGCTAGAGGGGAAGAAAGTAGGGGAATGGGCAAATTAGGGGAAAAGGATTAAGAGGTACAAACTTCTAAGCATAAAATAAATAAGTCACAGATATGAAAAGTACACTATAGGTGTGGGAAATAAGCTTAGGAATTCCCTGAGGTTGCACCAATTGGTTAACAAGGCATGAAGAATTAGAAAGCCGTAGGATGTAAATAAGATCAGGTAAATGGGGAAAAGGACCCCAGTATAGGGCAAAGGAATAGGAATAGGAAATCTCAGGATGAAAACATCCAAGATGAGGTAAACAAGATTAGGTATTTAGGGAAGAAATGCCCCCCAACTTAGTACAATAGCAGAAAGCTGCTTTCACAGGAAGGAAGGGTGAAAATGGGTAAAAAGGAAAACAGGACGTTAGACCACAGCGGGGTGAAGTTGCCCAGAGCTGAGCTAATTGGCAAAGGTAAGGTGCCTTGTTGACCCTGAGGTAGCATGCTCTGTCTTTCTTGTCCCCAGGCCAGTTTAGGTAAATAGAGGTGGCACCTTATGTCTGCTGTAAACAGCCTTCCGCCCAGCACCAGAGTTTTGATTTGTATTGACCAAAACCCCTAACACCGCATATCTTCAAAACCCCTTTTCCCCCATGCCCATGAGTTAATGTTCACGGTTTCATTGTCTTTTTGTGCACAGCCATCATGCTTGTAAGCCTTCTGATCCTAATACAAATGGAGCAAGGACCCTTATTCAGGGGTCTTGTCTCCTCTGGAACATTAGCCTCTCTCGCATTTTAATCCTGCATTCTGTTCTCTTGCTGGACAAGAGAGAACTCCAGATCCAGAGTCTATGGAATTCTAGGGAATTCAGTCAATAATAGTGTAATAACATTGTATGGCAACACATGGTAACTACATCTATCATGGTGAACCATGTATAGTATATAGAATTGTCTAATCATTATGTTGTGGAGCTGAAACTAATATAACATTGTATGTCAACTACACTTCAATAATATATATTTTAAAAATAAATATATACTAAATAAAATAAGATTTCTCATGTACTCTAATCCTGGCCAATGTTTAAAACTGCCTTTTCCTTTGAGTGCAAAATCCTGTGTATAAGCAGGGCTTCTCCTTCAGCGGGCCACACCATATTTCTTTCAGCTTCCAGTGCTCCCCACAGCCTCTTACAAGCAGGGTCCACTTGTTTTGTAATGCCATTATCTGGGCAGGATCCTTCAAAGTAACAATCCTATATCTCAACCTCCATGCCTGGCCCTTCAAATTCACAAACATCTGCCTGGCTGGAGGCGGACAGCTCCATCCCAGATGTGACTACTTTGCTGTATAAACTATTGGAAAAGTCCATATCCTCAAAAAGGCACGCAATTTAAGCCCTGTGAGTTGCCCCATTAAAGTCCCCTTGCTAAATTTGATGCGAAAATAACATGACAGAGAGAAAGTTTCCCCAGGGCGGGTGTCTCCAAAGAAATTCTCCTCTATAATCTTCCCTTTTTCATTTTCTTAAGCCTTTTACAATGTGATGTGCTGAGTGAGATGTTTAAGAGTCAGACCATTGGTTTTCAGGCAAATCTTTTGAAATTTTTCATATGGCTCAGCACCTCTCTGGTATCTTAATGGCCCTGTCAAAATTTCCAATTTGTCACCTGCTTCACTTGATACTCATTATTTCTCAGGTGGCTGTTCAGTCACATGATTCTTGTGATTCTCTAAACTCTCATGCATCTGTCCTCTCTTTTGATAAATCTCTCTTATCCAACATTTCTGTGTAAGTCTAAACTCTAGTCTATTTTCAAGGCTTCACACAATTGTTTCCTCTTTATAAAGCCTTCTTTGATCTTCTGGTCAAAATGAATGCTTCTCTCTGTGTTCTCAGAGCATGTGACACCTTTATTAAAGTTGTTAGTAGAGCAGAGCTTGCATTATAGTTCCAAACTACAATATTTCACAGATTCTAGAATAAATGGTTTTTCACATTTAGACATTTCTGAAATAGGCATGCATTTTAGAGTTAATGCAATGACATCTTATAATTGCTTGGTGGGGTTTTGTTTTGTTCTATTTTTCTACTTCTTTGTTTTTTATAAAATGATGATACATCTCACAATTGGTAGCAACTTAGTAGTTTGTGAGCCCCTGGAATTTAGAGATTTTGTCTCATTTCTCTCTATACAACCTTCAATGATGAATTCAGTGTCTTGCAGAAATTAGATGCTCAAAATTTGTGTTCTATATAGTGCTGGGATACTATGCTTTTCTTCAGTGTCCACAACATTCCCAATTACCATTTCATTCACATTAAAAGAGATTTGATGGGACATTCATTACTTAAAAAGTAACATTTATTAGTCTATGTGTTGTGATTAGAGCTTTAATATCATCAGGAAGAAGTTTAATCTGACTTCATTTTCACTCCATTAAAAACCTTGTAACAGTGTTAATAAATTAGATCTCCAGAGTCATAAAAGTATATGTCATAGCCCCAATTGCACATATTTGACCACATTGGGATATTTAGCATAGTTTTAAATTTGGAGATATTCACATTTATACCAATTAATGTTTTCCATGATTTTAATGAGGGCACACAAATGTATAAATTGCATAATTTTGGTCAGTCCTGTTGTCAATGATACTAATAAACTGGGGACACATTGTAGCAATTAGAGTTCATTTCTTTGCTTAAAATGGATGTTTTTTTATTTTGAGCTCACCATAGACTTGCCTTTTCTACACAGAATTATAATTAGACATCATAAAGAAACTCAGCTAGAATTGTTGTTCTGGGAGAAAAAAAGAGACTTAAGAGAACAAAATAAACCCGAGTACATAGTATTAAGATGTGGTCATGATGCTTAAATGCCCTCTTACCCGCAAGATTTAATTATCAAGATTGTGAACTTAGAATCATTTGTGGCACAATATTTACTAACTTGCAGGTTAAATGACTTACAGGTCATTTAATTTGTTTATAGACAGGTACAGAGGGCTTATAATAGAGAAGGAAAACAACCAATAAAGAGATGAATAGTCTGTAGAAAAAGGCAACCCTGCCAAATCTCAAACGTTCCCTTCCCTAGATGCCAGCATGACAATATTTAGGATGGGAAAACTTATTTCATGCATATACTGAATGAAAATCTTTTCATATGACAAGTAAATCTATAGCTTTCTGTATATCTATGCATTCATTTTTTTCATTGGCTTTGTTCTTAAGTATTTTTCTGAGCTTCCTAAGAAACAAAAAAGAATTGTTGGAATTCTAAGAGACTATGAGGCAGTTCACCAAAAGATTGGTTTCAAAAATGAAACATACTTTCTAGAAAATTCGTATTGCCTCATATTTTCCTGTATGAGACAAATAAAAGGCCTTAGCTATGGATAATAATAGTTGTATTTCACAAAATGCCAAGTATGCATTTAAACTAGTAATCGTTGTTCAAAATAACCCTGAAAATAGGTGATAATCGTTCTCATTTTAGATAAGCAAACGAATCCAAAGAACTAACATAATGAAGCCAAGATTTGAATTTGGGTCTATCTCTAAAGAGTATATTCTGTCCCCACTCTATCCCACTATCAATGTGAAATGTCACCGTAGCACTATTTGCTCTAGAGTAGAAATAGGTGAGTCTTAAGTTTAATCTTAAGATTACTGAAGCATCACGCTGAGATCACATTATCTATTATTTCACTACCAGTATACGCTCTAAGTCAAATTTTGGTTTCATATATGAAAGAACATTCTGATGATTAGAGATCCTCAATGATGAGATGAAAATAGTTCTCAAGCAGGGACAGGATCACTGGCAGAGTTACTGAGCTACCCTATTTTGGATGAAAGTTTAGACAACTTAGATCTACAGGGACCTTTCCAATTTTAACTACTTATAACAGCACTTTACAAGTTACTTGTGGTGAGGCAAAAAGAAAGAATAACATGAAAATCACAAGTCACAAAGGTGGAGATCATGGGTTTGAGCCTTAACTTTTATTATAAGCCTATCTGACAGCTAATTTATCTTTCTTGGCCTTGGTTTATTCAACTAAGAAAGAAAATGGGGACAAAATTACCCACTTCACAGTCACTATCAAAATTAATCTGAGAAATTAAGAATAAATATACTTTATAAACTGTAATGTACTGGCTACCATACAGTGGTGCCTTATATGGGTGCCTTATGTGGGTGATGTAAAGCATCCAGAAGTATTGTTTAAACTGAGTTTTATTAGGAACTTGATCCATCCTCAAGTGAGTCAGTCAGTTCATTACATAGTCCTAAATCTTCATATTTTCTTCAACCACTTTTTCTTATTCACTAGTTCAAATAGAAAATATAGCACTATTTATAATGCTATATTCTTGATCTCCTTAGAAATTCAATATGAGTTTCACCTTCCAGAATAACTCAAACTTCATTAAGTGCTTTCAGTAGTTGGTTCTTTCCAAAACCTTTCTCTCGACCTATAACTCTCCACCAATCTATAGATACAAATAAGTAGCTGTGTCCTTTGCTATTTTGACTTATCCTTTCTCACACACTTATCTTTTAAAACAATTTCTTGTTCAATGTCAAAATATACCTTAACTTGATGGTTAATTGTCATGAAGAAGAAGTAATTATATAACTGCCCACGCTTTAAGATAAATATACTCTACTCTTATTAAACTCTAATTAGAAAAATTAAAATTGCTAAGATTTATTTTCTGCCAAACATTGTATTTAGGGGCTGTGTAAGATTGCTTTCTGGATCTTAAGCTTATTCTCTTTCTAACAGCATAAGGAGAATTGGGGTGGGGAGGGAATCCTTGGGCTTCATTTCATCCCTACTTATATATTTACTTAACTCTTGTAAGCATTTTATAATTTGTAAACATTTTTCCCTGATCAACTATGTGAAATAATAAGACCCAGACCTGAGGTGTTACATAGGCAGTGCAAACAAGCAAGGCCAGGACTTGAAGCGAGGAAGGACTTGGAGGGCAAAACGTAGCTCATGAGGAGAAACAGGAATAAGGACAAGCCAGGATCAGACACGCTAAATGGAAAGAACAGTAGAAAAAAGTCAACATTCTTTAGCGAGCTTAGGATGAAACACAGAGGAGTCAGTGAGGAAATACTGTGTAGAAGCTGGGAGGGGACACGTTGAATCAGGACAAATTACCGAGTTCCTGGTAAATTCTAGCCCTGCTGTGCTGCCCAACAGCAGATACTGCTTACATTCACCTACCCAAGACTGGCAGCCTCCCCCAAACAACTTCTGCAACAGAAAAAAGCACAGTAGGAGAGCAAAAATGATGCTTCAATGTATAAAATAGATCGTCCCAGATACCTCCTATCAGTTCTGCCTTGGTCAAGGGTAGACTGTGTTGCTTCAGGAAAAACAGGCAGTGGAAGCAGGGATATGAGAATTCCTCTGACCTGAAATGGGTCCTGAGACCGTGTATCCAAGTTTCATTAAGGAGCAAATCACCCAATGTTAACCCCATATTCCCTGAAGCACCAGAATGAAGTTAGCACTTTTCACAGAAAGATAACTGAGTATCCTACAATAAAAATCTAGCTTTTCTCTTTTAAAAAGCATGCTGATAATTTCACGTTTAAGGAAAAAAAATGAGCAGGAAACTTCCGATCTGAAGTCTCTTAGAACTGGAGCAAATATACTTTTCAACCACATTTGTTAATATCTCTAAAAGAACAACACATACTTGCCATCACTTTGCAAAGTAGTTCCATTAAGTTATTCTACATGGATTCGTTCTCATTTCTCTTTTATATTACTGGTTTGATGATGCCTCCTAGAATTGTCATAGTGAACAGTCTATCCAAATCTTAAAAATAGACTCTTGCTGGGGCTCCTGGGTGGCTCAGTCAGTTAAGCGTCTGACTCTCGATCTCAGCTCAGGTCATGATCTCCATGGTTCGTGAGTTTGAGCCCCACATCAGGCTCTGCACGGACAGTGCCTGCTTGGGATTCTCTCTCTCCTTCTCTCTCTGCTCCTCCTTCACTTAGTCTCTCTCTCTCTCTCTCTCTCTCTCTCTCTCAAAATAAATAAATTAATTTAACAAAATTCTTTTTGGCAAGGGTTTGTATCTGCGATTTGGGGTGGAATTTTGGCACGTGGTTTCTTACATGATTTTGTGTGCATTTGTATGTATGATGAATTAGTTGTACAGAGTTCTTACATAAAGAGGGAATAAAAAAGTAAAAGCCATAATCAGATAATTTTTTCTATCTCCAAATCTGACATCTTAGGATAATTCTTTATAAGGCCATAAATTCATAATTAGACATGTTACTTTCTTCCTTTCTTTGTACTGGTATTTTTTATTATAATTATTTGGGACCTCTTTTTTCTTGTCATTAAACATACATACACTTACGAGCTGGGCTTTTCTTTTAAAGATCACTTAAGGACTAAAATAAAAATATATCCCTATATTGAGCAAGCTCCTCTCACACACACTTATATATTACATCTATTGGTGAGAATTATTATACAAGGTTAGAGATAGTCTACTATGGAAGTGGTAGCCAATAAAAATATAAACTCAGTTTATTATAAGTGAAATAGATGCATGCATTAAGTAATATCTGAGGATAGAGGGTTGCTCGTCTAAGACTGGGCCTGGCAGTCTGGCCTCCCAGAAGAGGAGGTGACTGCCCACGAATCTCCTAGGCAACTCCTAGGTTACTGCTGAGTCCTTAGGGCCATTCCTCAACATGCCAGAAAGTGGATAGAGTTTTTCACAGATAGAAATATTGATGTGGCAAAGCCTACAGCAATCCTGCCTCGTCACTCAGCTCTACCGAACACCTGGAACCCCATCCCCTGGCCGTACCAAGGTTGGGGCTGGCACCCGCCCTCGCCACAGGTGCACTCTCTTGCTGGTAGAGAAAGGCTGGAGCCCAGGTTCCTCCACACCATACTGCTATCACATTCCGCCCTCCTCAGGCCAGGCCACGGACGGCTGCTTTTGTTAATTGTGCTGCTCAAGAGCCCCCACGACCGGAGGGAGTCTCGTTTCCAAAGCTGGAAGTCTGGCTTGGCTAGACGCTGGGTCTGCTCAAGAATGTGTGGACAACCAGAATCCCACACACCTGCTGCTGTTGCTGTCTCCAAGTTTTTTCCCTAGAATGCTGCTCTGGCAGGTCCGGCGTGTGTGCTGTCTAGCTATGTGCTCTGTTGCCATGACAACAATGACAATAGTAACAGCTACTACATAATAGCTATTTACTGGGCTGAAGACTATTTGCCTTCACAACAACATAAAGAAGTGATGAAATTATCTTCATTTTAGAGGTGGAAATTGAAGACAGAAGCGGCAAACTGACTTGTCTTCATCTACTTCAATGATCATTGATGGTGTCAGATTTTTAAATGCGGAACGGACTTTGCTTTGGATCTTTATAGTATTACTTCAATTATTCAAACTGTTGAAATGGAGAAAACTTAGCCATTTTGTTAACTAAGTCCTAAACCAAAGATCCTTAAATCACTGTTGACAAACCATAGAGTTTACTGCAATGACTGAAACCTTTCAGAGTGCCGGTAGAGGTCTAGTCGGTAAACTTGAATAGCAAGAGAAAGGCAGGTGTCTGCCTCTGCTATTTGTGGGCCTGGAGCAAAAGAACAAATGGAGGATGCTGCAATACCTGTCTTACGCTTAAAAGTTATGAATCAATATATTAATTCATAAATGAAACATGCTATGTCCTTCTACTTTGATAAGTTTACTTTAACAAAAATAATATGGGTATATATAACGGGCATTTTGTATACAGCTATTTTTTTATATGCTGAAAAACATCACAAACAGCTTAATTGAATTATTACTATTAGGCTTGTCTGCATCTTCTCTTTAGGTCTGTTATACTCAAACAAACAATAAAATTAAAAGATACATAATTCACTATGTATTATATGTTTTTGATAAGATTTATTTCTTTTTTGCTTTCGCTTGAGGAAAATCACCAGCTACGTTGTTATTATCAATATTTTCACATAATTTAAGTTCTATTTACAACAATGACAGATTAGCTATTCTCTCTCAGGGCATTGGAGCTCTTTGGTGGTTCATTTTAATTAACTTCCATCTAGAGAATCTTTATTTTTCTGAAGGAGTGTGACCTGGAATTTTTAGTGACATTTTTAAAGTATTCCTTATATTTGGATGTTAACCATGAATTTTACGAATCATTCTTAACTATTGTAATGAGGTCATACATGATAAATTACTATCAAAGAAATTATTGCAAAATATTTTAAATGTAGCATATAAATCACTATCACCTATATAACAATTTTACCTCTTCTTTAAAGCATAACTTAGTTCCATACACTATTGAAGTTCTGATTTAATGTTTTCAATACTAGAATATTATTTAAAACATTGCAATGGGTATCCCAATATTTTCTTCCAGATCTCTCTTCAGTTAACACTATACTTTCTCTATAATTTCTGGAAAACAGTTCCTGTAGAAATTAGTATTAATACTAATGGATATAGATTCACTGGATGACAATGAATCTTCTTTTTCATAGTCATACAATATTTCCATGCCCTTCCTATTTCTATATACTTTCTATACATTTTAAAGAAATGTCATTCTTGTTGTAGAATTTATTTGCAGTTCCTTAAAATTAAGGGAGAAAACTTTTATTCTAATTTGAAAAAATAAATTCTTTCAAAAGTTAAATAACTTTTTTGTATCCCCTAACCATGAATAGAACAAATTCAAAATTAGTTTTACTATCCATGAAAGTCCATGATTCACTTTTTATTTGAGGATTTTTTTTATTTTTTAGCTTAATTCTTCCAGTGTACCTCGTATCTTTTCTAAATGGATTCTAATTGTTTTAACAGTCTTGACTTAACATTTCCGTATATATCTGAGAATCCTTATGAAGAAATCAGAAGGGAGGGAGACAGTGCAATAAACACCTTGACCTCACTCTCTTCCTTCTTGCTGATCACGTGCTTTAGCTTTCATTGCTTAAAACCCTAGAGAAGTCAGAAAGTTCACACAGAAGCTGTTAGTTGCAGCTGAAATCTTTCTCAAGGATTTGGTTGGGGTGATGGTTCCCCAGTTGCTGCAGGTACTTCTGCTAAAGGCTTACACCTGCAACCTTCTCAAGAGGGCTTGAGTGATTGGGTGATTGAGGTCACCGTAAATGAAGGTGCCTGAGAGTTACACATCCTCTGTGACCGATGGGGGAGCTGCTTACAAAAACCCTGCACCATTGTCACGTTGGAAAAGACTCTGTGTCACAATTTACATCCCACAGCTCCCCATGGGATCATTCCAAAGCTACAATTCACTTGAAACCACATTCTTCTGAAGCTCTTTCCCATTTCCTATCTGCTTCCTTCACTCCCCCACTGGTTTTTCCTGAGAGCACCCACTTGATGTATCTTGTGTCCTCCAATCCCCACGTTAGGGTGTGCTTCTAGGGAATCTTACTTAAGAAAGAACAGGGACATGTTAAATGTAGTCATAGAGATAAACCCGTGGAATAGAGAACAGAGTGAAGAGGGTAGAGAGTAAACCTGAAGACCTACTAATGGGAGACTGGAATATTAGGCATCTGTAGGAGACAGTGCTTAGGTGCTCATCAAAAATGCATTACCCAGTCTTTCTTTCCAACAGATCATGACTTCAAGAGTAAAACCAAGCTTACTAAATCTCTCAATATCCCTTGGAGCTAGGAATGGCTATGTATCCTAGTTCAGGCCACTGAGATGTAGGCCGAAGTCTCAGGAGAGATTCTTTCTTCCTAATCAAAAACACAAAGTTTCAGTAGAAGAAAGACATTTTGCTATATCCCCTTTCCCCTTCCTCATGCCTGGAAAATGGGGACTGGCAGTCTGGAAGGGCAACAACCATCTGGTGACCATGATCTGAATGAAAAGTAGGAGGACACAAGACAATATGTTAAGATAACTTAATGAAAAGAGACTGTGGGTCCCTGTTGTGCCAGTCTGGACTGCCTACCCCTAGACTTCTGGTTGTGCAATAAAAATTGCACCTCTTTTCAAACTACTTTTAGTTAGATTTTCTGTTATTTGTGACTGAACTCATTGTGTTATAAAAACCATTAAAAGAATAAAATAAAGTTGTACCAGAGGTTCAGAGGTTTTGTTCTGGCAGAGCAACACCCACCTATAACATAATACCTTTCCCCTCTAAGCATTTAGTCTAGTTCATGACTTCTGCATCAAGTGCACTAAACAATAAAGCCAAGCACCCTGACAAGACACATCAATGTTTTAGTCATGCACAGAGACACGATTCTAAAGCCTCAGACAAAATATCTGGAGAGTAGGAGGTCATTCGGCATGCAGAACAATGTTAACAGGTGCAGGAAAATTAGCCAAATGGAAATGGGCTGAGGCTGAAGGTAATTCTCTGTGTCTTATCCAAATATGTGTCTGAGAGTTATTGACCAGTGTAAATGCTCATGGCTCTGGTTTCAAATCTTACCCAAGAGAAGAAATAAGTCTTGTCCCAATAAAGTATCCAAGTGCCTTTTGGGCAGATATAGCACATATTTTCCAGGAGGAATAGTTTTCTGGGTCAAGTCACATTTATATTCTATGGACAGAGACATAAGTGCCTTATTTAAATAGCAAAGTACAATGTGATAAGTGCTAATACTTCTGACAAGTGTAAAAACTGAGAATCTATGTTCTTAAAGCCTTGTGGGTAACATCTCTGTCTTAGTGATGATATATACATAATTTTATAGTCAAGCACCAGGAGCAAGAGCTCTGGGCTTGAATTGGATAATGTGGGGATCGGGGAATTAAAAGAAGTAACTAAGGAATAGTAACCCAAACCAATTTATCACATCAGGTATTAACATACAAAGGATACAAATTTCCATAATTTTCAGGCAGAGACAATGAAATTCCATTTGGTCCAAAAATATGCTATACAAGATATTTTCATAAGCCCTGTTAATATGAGAAATGGACCACCAGGATGCACACCACACACACACACACACACACACACACACACACACACACCACCCTGGTAATCATCCATCTATAATCTTTTACTTATTTTATAGTTTGAACGCAGTGTTCCCTCGAGCTTTAACATGAGTCTTGGAAACCAAATTCAGCCAACATTTATATGGAAAAGAATCAACCCTACATGATGTAAGAAACTTTATTCCAGAGATCATAATTTCTGGATGTAAAATACTATTCTGAGGAGAAAATTTAAACTCTATTCTTGCCAACTGCAAAAACAATGAGTCTGACTACATTTACTATGTTTAATAAAATAATGATCACATGGAGAAGCAATTTGTGAAGAAACACTCACTTTAGACAAGAAATGTTTGACTCAGTTGTTGTACTCTCTAACACTCAGAAAAGTTTATACTCAAGGTGTAGTTATAATGAACCACAGACAATGATTCATCTTCTAGCCTGAGGTGGAATGCCTAAGTCATGTCCCATTCATTCATTCAGAACAGATAAAGACATTTACTGTGTGACCAGCTAAGTACAGGAATTCAAAGTCATAAGTGGCAAAATTCCTCAAAGAGCTTACAGCCAATACAGTAGCAGAGACAAAACTATAAGAGAACACTGATAATTATAAACACACACATACAACAAGGAACACACAACAGGGCTGTGGCACTGTATACCTCCAGAGGGAAATGGGGAAAAGAAATGTTAAGAAAAGCTTCACAGAACTGTTTGGACAGTTTATTAGAGAATCGGTGAGAATTTGTCAACTTAATACCAAATGTAAGAAGGAAATATCAAATAAAATGCATCACATAGAGTAAAAATGGACACGAGGACAATTGTAAGTGCGTATCTGTAAGGATAGAATAAAGCTTGATTATGAAAGCTTGTGTTTCATAAGGAGTTGGATTTTAATGGGTGATAGGGGTCCACTGAAGGATTTTAAGCATGGAACACAAGCAGATATCTATTTTAGGAACCTGACTCTGACCAACTTGATTATATTGGAGAAGAAGCAGGGTCAAGACACAGACAGAGATAATATGTAATACAAAAGGAATGGGGAGAAACTGGACTAAAACAGTGATTTACATAATAGAATAGACAATACTGTGCAATGCTGAGATGTGGCGATGGGTGAAAAAGAAAAGCTGATATAATGTCCCTTAGGTTTTTACTCTGGAGGTTTAGGTGGATGGTATAGGGCATTTAATAATATTGGAGAGATATATGGAAAAGAATGGAGAAGATAGTTCACTTATGGTCATATAGGGCACACTGGTATAATTTTCTGGTGGACATTTGAAAATACAGATATGAACTTGAAAGGTAAAAAAGTAAAGTTGTTGGCAGTAAGAGTAGAACTTAAAGTAAAAGCATTGGAGACAACCTCTAAAAGAATTCATTATTGGGGCACCTGGGTGGCTCAGTAGGTGAAGTGTCCGACTCTTGGTTTTGGCTCAGGTCATGATCTTGAGGTTTTGTGAGCCCCAAGTGTCAGGCTCTGTGCTGGTGGTGCAGAGCCTGCTTGGGATTCTCTCTCTCTCCCTCTCTCTGCCCCTCCCCGACTCACACCATCTCTGTTTCTCTCAAAATAAATAAAAACACTTTAATTTTTTTTAAAAAAATGCATTATTGAAGAGAGAAAAGAAACCATTACATTGTGTCCCTTTTTGTGTGCATTTGTTATTTGTTGAATTTTCCAATGTAGATTCAATTCAATTGACCAGTATAACAGAAAAAAAGCCTGAGTTCAAATATCATGTCAATAAATCGTACTAAACATTTTCAGATGAACCTCAATATGAACATATATTAAAATATTATGCATATTGTTTTGCATTTGCATCACCAGTTCTAAGAGTTTTGAAAGGAAAGAATTATCTACACAGTAACTTTATGAAAATATCTCCAAAAAACTTTCCCAGACTATTCAAGAACTATAATACAGTGTTAAACAATTCTTCACAGTGTCCAGACCTTAAAGATTATAAATTCAAGAATGAAAAGCTGGCAATATGCTTAGGGGAATATAAAGAATATGTAAATCTGTCTGTGAAAAAAAAAACCCAACAAACCAACACATCTCTAGGTATACAGGTTTCAAGAAATACTTATCACTGGTTTAATAATCATACATTTCTAATTTTCAGAGTTTCTTAAAAGAGATGATATATTCAGAAACTGCAGCCTTCCTATCCAGAGAGTAGTAAGAACAACAACAAAATCCAGTGTTCCATCTATTAACTGAAAAAGAGAAATTTAACTGAAAGAACTACTTCATATATATGACACCAAGAAGTTTCACTTTAACTAAATTCACCTGCCAATCTAGAACAACGCAGTTTTATCATTGACAGATTGCAATAGCTAGATAAAAGTAACTGCATCTCAGTTTCACTTTCTTGTAGTAGTAAACGTAAGAGAAACTGAAGATAAACATGTCTTCTGGAAAGACATTTTCTAAGCCTTAGCATTTGACAGTGTTTTCCAAGTATTTTTCTGTCCCCAAAAATAATTAATAGAGAAGATTTTTTATAGAGGGGCACCTGTGGGGCTCAATTGGTCAAGCATCCAACTCTTGATTTTGGCTCAGATGATGATCTCACGGTTTGTGAGTTTGGGCCCCGCATCAGGGGAACCTGCTTGGGATTCTCTCTTTCTCCCTCTCTCTGTCTCTGCTCCTCCCCTGCTCTCCTCTCTCTGTGTCAAAAAATAAACTGAAAAAAAAAATTTATAAATATCTAGTTTATACAGCACATTGCCTCATCTGATACTCCAAACAACCTGCAGCATAGACAAAACTAATGTAATTATTTCATTTTTAGAGGTGAGGAGGCTGAAAAGTAGTGATAAAGGTAAAATTAGTTAGAACTAATAACTTTTCAAAACAGCATGTTGCAAACACTATGCTCTGAACACTCCTTTACTAAGTTGTCTAATCTTCACAGACAACTGAGGAGTTAATACTAATTTTATTTTCAGTTTCCAGATGAAGAAACTGAGTTTTAGAGAGGTTTTCCAAGGTCACATAGCTAATGAGTGTTAGAAATGGGACCCACCTCAATCCATCAGATGCTAAATTCCATGTTCTTAACCTTTGTTCTGCTTTCTTCATGTGAAATGGCTTTGGAGAGTTCTTATCAAGAAAGAGTAGATCAAAAAAAGCTAGAGAATTGGGATCAGGCAGCAGTCATGAATCACCTTGAGGCATATGGTTTCTAAATGGGAGAATGGGATTAAATCCAGGTTCATGACTCCAAACTGTGGGACCTTGAATCCAAATCCTTGCAAAATACCCTGAATACAGAAACAGTTGACCAAGTTCTCAGTCACTCATGACTGCTTTGGATTTTAAATTTTCATTCCATTATATGATTATCTATGCTGAGACCCAGAGTGGTCAAATTTATTTAACACTGATATAGACTCTGTGTAATTTAAGAACAGTGGACAAAATCTCACATGAATGTTAAACCTAGAAAAACTTTTGACAATATGATAATGTCTATTGAGTGCTTCCTTTGCTCCAGGCACTGAGCTATATTATTTATAAATATTACCTTATTTAATCTTAAACTTCCCTGGGTATCACATTATAAGTTTCTTTTTCACATATTTACATTTCAAGAAGTTTCAGGTTTTCAAGGAACCCAATGTCCAGGAAATGAAATAGAGTTTGAAGTGTTAATAAAATGTCTAAGACTTTTCCAGAAGCAATAGATGAGGTTTTCCCACAGAGTCAACTGAGACCAAATTGCTGCATGATGAAAATGTGTTCTTATCCTTCCTAGACTGGGAAGGTGACAAACACTGTGACATGCTCAGCCGAATGGCTCAGTGCAGCTCTTTTCTGGACAGAATGCATTTTATCCCTGTGCTGGCTGTGCTCTTGAACCAGAACCACATTTCCAGTCCAGTGAACCCCTGAGACAGCGTGCTGTCAGAGTAGTAGGCTGTAAGGTTTGGAGAATCTTGCATTTGGAACGTATTACAAAACAGTGCCATTATGAAAAACAAAGAGAAAACATTAAAACTCACTCTTACCACAAGATATAAAGTACTAAAAAAGTACAGAGTAACTGTCTATTTTTGTTTAGTAGACAATTGCATATATGAAAGCATCATTTACTCACCTAGCGGTTATATATGAAGAGGAGTAATAGCTTCTAAATCAAAATAAGACTGTTTTTTGGGTGAGCGTACATGAGCATAATATTCCATGGAATTTTTTCCCCAGACAGTTAAATTAACTCATTGGAAATGTAGCATACTAAATGATTCCTTCCAAGAAGTAACATGCAATCACTTCTTTTTCAGGCTTGATTAAATTCCCTCTGCCTGTACAAATTTTATTTCTGTGCCCAAACTTTATGTATCTAGTTCTGATCATTGAACAGAGCACAGACCCTGCATGATCTATGTCTAGTATTAGACAAACTCAAATAACAGGAGTTTTCTTCTTCTAGGAAGTTGCAGGATTCCAAGGGTTTACCATGCACAAATGTACCATGTCTGGGGTTGCACCCTAAGGAATGCAGTATACATAAATTATGTGAATGTGCCCCCTTCCCAACAAATTGTACAACAGGCTCTTGTCTTCATCTGATGATGGAAGAACGATCTAACAGAAGTAGGTCTTTGTTGTAGTTGAATGTAGAACCACTTTACTGAGCAAAATACATTAACTTATACCAGTCAGACTTGGTATCCATGGGATTCCTATGTGGAGTGGGAGACTGGGGTGGAATCTCAAAGTCCAGTAAATAGGTTAGATAGAAAGTTAGATTCCAGGAAGGTGGCAACAACCTTCAACAAGATTAGAAGCACTTAGATTCAGAGTCACCATTTGCTCTGTTGGCAAGGTGGAGATAGTCTTTTACTATAAAGACAGCACAGGAGATACTTTTCAACTAAGGCAGCCTGCTTATGTGGCCATTTCCTTAATCGCTGCTCAGACTACCCCTTAGCTACATGGGGAAGGGGCTGGGGGTGCCAGGGAGCATTGCCAGTGCTTTGTTGAGGAATCAGACAAGTGACACAGAGAAAAGTAAATGTGAAAATCTACAGCACTTGTTAGCGTTGACTATTGTGTGCTCCTTTGCTGTGAAAGCATTACAAGCTATGTAGCAGGTTTATGAAAGTTATTTAGCCAGTTTATTAATCAAGTGAACATTTATGTTTGTTCAGATATATGGAATGTGAAATATTCAGGGGTATGCAAAATGTCAGAAAAAAAGCCAGCAAAAACAAATATACTGTCTTAAAGAAAATAAAAGTCAACGTCAGACATTAACAGAGTATCTTAACTCACTGTAGTTTAAAACCCAGAAATAAAGATTGTGATTTTTTTTAAAACCATAGTTAACCTAAAATGAACCTAAAAAGCAGTACTACCTGATCTTTGGATTCTATAAGACATCCCTGTGTCTTTCTAATGAAGTCCCCTTCTTTTGCTTAACTCTGAATAGGGTTTTCCATTTGCAAATAAAAGAACACCAACTAACAAACTGGCATAATGACATTTGCCTTGCAGATGCTAATAAGGTTTGGGTTGTTTTTTGAAAAGGGACAGGCATACCACAAGCATTCCTTAAAAGTGGCTGTTACTAGCAGAGTAAATTGATTACCTTAGATTTACCTGGTTTGTGTCATTATACTTTAGGCTCAGCGAAAGAAAGGCAAAGGCTATTTAATGTCGCAACCACGCAAGGAATGATGGATCCATGGGAGAGGAAGGGGGCATCGGCACGGAAGCAAAATCAATGCTGGTGGTCAAAAGGTGACAGATATTAAAGCTACATCACTCTCACGTATTACTCAGTTATCTTGCCATGTTAACTCCAGCTGTAGCTCTTTCACAACACACAGCACCAAGCTGAGAGGTTACATCTAAGAAAAATCTTGATTTCATACAGGCTCTTTTTTTAATTCATAAGAAAAAGGCAAAGGAAATTCGAGCCAATTTCCAAGGAAAATGTTAATTCTTTATTAAAGGGCAGATGATTAGCACTCTAAAAATGAACAATCTAGTAATCACGTTATGAGGGTAAGGAAGACTGTCCCATAATATTGGTAGGATAGCTGTGTTGAAAATAAACTGAATGGTATTTTTGATTATATTTTATTTTCTTCCACTGATTTAAATGGTTGAAAAGTTGAACTATAATTATTTTGTAAAGACATGGAGTCAAAAATCAGGTATCTAAACACAAAAAGGGTATCTAAATACAAATATATTATAGGTCTTAGTATATATAAACAGAGTAGAATTATTTAAATGTGCATATTAAGATATAGTTCATTTAAATATGCTCATATGAATTAATTGAAATCATCAATGTTAAAATTGTCTTTTCTTCTCTGTTTGAGAAAAATGTGTAAAATAAAAAATACATTGGCCAGGGAAAAATAATATATGGTAAACCAAAGTAATAGACAAATGCTTTGGTGATTTCTGTCACAGATTTTCATTATAGTCATGTGCCATTTGTGGTTTAATTGTATCATAGTCATAGCACCTTTACATTAAAAGGTTGAAGAGTAAATGTAGATAGACTTTTTCAATAAGTGGGAGGATTTTGCCTTAAATAGAATTACATGTACTTGTGTGCATATGATAGCTGACATCTATACTTCCTTTAAAAAAAAAAGACTCCTCTTGTGATTTGTAAAAAAGATAAGCAAATGCCTGACTTTTCTGGGGACTCACAAGCAATGAAAGAAAAGCAACCCTCTACAGTTTACATCTAGTACAGTTTCTAATCAGTAGAGGGCTCCCTCGTCTGTACAAGACCCACATTACAAATGCACGGTCTGTACATGTAGCCAGTCACACATTGTGCACACACATGCACACACACACTCTTACACACACCATCTAGATTAATAAAGCTGTCATTTTTCATTGTTTTCAAATCACCTTTAATATCAGTTGATTTTAAACCTCAGGGAAATGAATGCATAGGCAACACCCACCGGCAATATGTTAGAACATTCTCTACCTAAAAATACTGATAGGTGTTTACAAGTTTCCTTCATTTCACTGTGACATTCCTCAGCTCTGATGTGCATTTGGCTGCTTTCCTGAATTCACACATCTCTATGTTTGCTCATGTGCTTGTGCATTTTGCAGAAGTGTCACTACCCAAGCTTTGCAAAATAACTAAATCTTCTAAGTGGTGCTGTTGAGGCTGGGTCTTTATTATGCCCTCCAAAACTTGAGAGTACAAAAAAAAAAAAAAAAAAAAATCCCAACTAGTGATGTTTGCTTTTGATAGAAGTCACTGAACCCAGCTGTATCTTTCTCCCACTGAAAAATTGATGAAGACATCCTAACTGGGTTGACTTTCATTTGGGAGGCTTTTTCCTCCCCTCTCCTTGGCCTGTGGGCTAGCTGACTCACTGATCCATAATGAAAATGGCAAAACTATGAAAACCCCACTGGGGCAGAAATTTGTAACAGAAAGGGAATTTCTGGCTGTGTGAAAGCAGGGCTGGAATAATCTCAGGTTGTACCCCCAGGCCAGTTTTCATGATATAGTTAAAAACTAGCTGGGCCGCCAACAGAATCAACTGTGTAAACATCTTGATGATTTTTTGTTGCAGTGGCCCAACAGAAGCTTAAAAACATTAGTTTGCATGGACTGCTGGTGGAACCCACTTGTACCCAGCTGATCCTAGGTTATTACTCAGATATTTGCTCAGCAGCCAAATCCAAGAATTCATTTAGATGCTCTTAAAAGAGATAGAAGGGAAAGTGCCTGTGTTTTTCTTTACTTCTTGAACCACCAGGCATGTAAAACCCTTCCAACCCTCATTTCATTCAGGATAGAACTGATTTATCCTCCCTCCTTTATGCCTCCACTAGGTTATTTACTTCTGGGATCATTTTGCTTGCTTCTTTTGGTATCCCATGTTTCCATCAGCCCCTCCATCATGGAGTTTAACATGGGACCATTTTGATAGCAAAAGGCTGCCTCTTGCCCTCTATCCCATTTACTATTGGCGAAGTTGAAACTTTGAAATGCCTCATCTTGAAACCTAAATATTTCTGGTCATTTCCAGATTTCTGTCTCGCATATAGGCATGAAAGAAGTCAGCTCTCATATAGTAACTATTGAATACATCACCACTTCGGTTCAGGATTAGGAAGCTTGACTATGCCACAGCTCTGAACCTTGCTTGGTGATCCAAGGCTACTGGCAGTGAAGCTGATATTTTGATCTCTTCTCTAAATCCTGTGTTACTCTCTCAATTGTTTGTAAAATTAGAGTAGAAGAAAGAAACATGTTTAATTATAACCACCTCCGCTCCCCAACCTCAGCAGCTATGCTATATTATCCGCATGGAGAAACTACAGTTCAGAGAGCTAAGTCACATACAAGAATCATTAGTTAGTAAGTGGCAGTCCCAGAATTCAAACCCAGGTCTTTCTAATTCCAAAGTCCTGTGCTTGTTCCACAGCTCCCATAACTTTAGATAAGAAGCTTACCCTCACATAGCAAGGGTTCATGTCCTGATTATTATACCTCTGCCTACAAAACATGAGGTGAAAATACAATGGCTTCATAGACTGAAATGACTCCCATCACAACACACCATTCTGAACAAACCCCTGCGTTTGACGTTCAAATGTCACCCACTCTCCATGACCATGACCCCCCACTGTCGATGCCTGTATTCTGATACACACTGGTCTGCTCAATAAGGCATATCTAGCCCCTCTTCTGAGCCTTTGCTCAAGCTATCCCTCTCAACGTTCCCTTTATTCTCACTTCTCACGCATCTCATTCTCACTCACACTTTAGGACCTTGGTTCTGAAGACTTTCTCCACTTACCTTGGACTTTCTCTGCATTCCTTGAACAGTTAATGTTGTAAATCGCATTCTTTGTAACTCTCACATTGTTTCAGAATATGTGGCAAATGCATATGCCATTTTCAGATAGCTGGAAAGTAATCTTTGGAGATCATTACTACTCTTTACTGTATGTGTAGCTATTAGGTAAGTTTATTCATATTGGATATAGGCAGCACATCTCATCACTTACCAATGGTTTTCACTGTACTGACAGGTAAATGACCTTCCTCACCTCAAAACTACTCAAACTCTAGAAATCATCTATCTAGAAACAATGTATCATATATCCCTGCCATTTCCTTTTTAAAAATAATTTAAAGGGGTGGTTAAGGGGTTGTCTCTAAAGATTTGATCTTGGGATGGAAAAGAGGAGAATGAGGAGAAAATACTTAAACATTTTTTGGAGATTCCATCTTCATAAAATGTTTTAATGTAAAATTTTGAGATCGGCAGCAAGATAAAATTCTTTTTTAAGTTTATTTATTTCTTTTGAGAAAGATAGAGACAGCACAAGTGGGGGAGGGACAGAGAGAGAGAGGGGGAAAGAAAGATCCCAAGCAGGCTTCATACTGCCAACACAGAGCCCAATGTGCGGTTCGAACTCACGAAGCCATGATATCATAACCTGAGCTGAAACCTAGAGTTGGATGCTTAACCGACTGAGCCACCCAGGGGCCCCAAGATAAAGTCCTTTGATCAGGATGAAGAATGTTAAGATTGGGTTGATTTAAGTTAAAAAAGAACACATACATTTCCATTGACAACAGGGATTATATAGTCCCTGGTTGTCAATGGAAATGTATGTGTAATCAACATTATATATGTATATATGATATATATATATACATATATATATACTGTACCGACAGTCACTTATATATGTATGTTACATGTACAATATTATATATGGTATACATACATATATAATGAGGCCTATATATGTGACATATATATATATATGTGTGTGTATATATATATATATATATATGATTAATCATGGGTAAATATCAATCCATGAATATGAAGTCTTTAGTAAAATTATAAATGTCAAAATACTTTGTAGTGCAATCAATACTCAATTGATTATATCAGCAAGGATAGCAGCTAGATTTCTGGTGGCAAATATTTAAATTTTCAGAACAACTTAAGTTTTCCTTTGTAGTCATCATTTTAAAAATATTTCTATAACTTAGAGAAGAGTTATAAATTATACTGAGTGAAAATATAGGGAGGCATAAGAATTTTTAATTCTAAAAAGGGTGGTAAATAATTTCATCTCTTTTGCTGAATCTCAGTGGTTGTCAGTGGCTGTCTAGATTCTAAAGTATTAGGTTGAGAAGTGTCTGTCATGTCACGATCAATTAGTAATGTCTGCAATAAATGTGGAACAGTAAGAGAGAGCATGTGTGCCATATGGTTCCCTCCCTTTTATAAAAGGACTCCCTGACAGTCCCATTGGTGAGATTTTGTTATTTTGGGTTCTTCTTTGGGGTCCATGATGGGTTCATTCTCATTGATGTTGACCTCATAATGCAATATGGGAGCATGAAGTAGAGATGTATAAAATCCTCAGTATTTGGGGGATATGTTCATAATGGGACATAATGGTAGTAGATTGCCAGCAGCGTGGTAAAAATAAACCATATTTCCAAGTGGTGGGGCAAGGAACGTGGGAGAATTTGCTTTCCAGGGTGGAAATATTTCTACCACAGCTGATTTCAAGTTACCAATGTGAAGCCATTAAACTGACAGCTGGGAAAAAGTGTGCACAATCCAAGTTAGTATGAGGGGCTACAGCATACCACTGATTATAGATACATTTCTAGGATTGAGGGTGCTGAGTAAATGGGCCATAGAAGAGAGGATAGGCACAAGGACTCAGAGAAAGGCCAGAAGTCCATAGGTAATCAGCTACCTACAAATGGGCAACAGTATCAGTTATAAATCAGAGCTCAAGTCAACATTTTGGAATATGATAACCTAAGTATCAGTTTCAATGCCATCCTGCACAAAAATACATTGTACCTTATCCATTGACATGGTGTTCAACTGTTCTGGAGCCATATGCTAAAGCAGCATAGCATATCAGTAAAGTACATGGCTTCTGGAGCCAGACTCCTTAGAGTTAAATCCTAGTTATGACATATTTTAACTCTCTAATCTTGATAAAGTAACATCCATTTGGGGTCTTAGTTTCCTGATTTTTTAAAATAGGGGTATTAGGGGTGCCTGGGTGGCTCAGTCGGTTAAGCATCTGACTTTGGCTCAGGTCATGATCTTATGGTTTGTGAAGTCGAGCCCCGTGTCAGGCTCTGTGCTGACAGCTGAGAGGTTGGAGCCTGCTTCAGATTCTGTGTTTCCCTCTCTCTCTGCTCTTCCCCTGTTCATGCTCTGTTTCTCTCTCTTTCTCAAAAATAAATGAACATTAAACAAAAATTAAATAGTAATATTAATAGTACCTATTCCATGGAGTCATTTTTACAATTAAATTAGTAATTGTAAAGTACATAGAATAATATTTGTATATGGTGCATTGAGAATACTATTTAAGTGTTTGTAAAATAAAGGTGCATAAAATGCAGTTTGGGAACTTTTATTGAAAAACATCATTATCAGTATATAACTTGCCTTTGAACTTAGGACAGAGCAACAGGATAGCCATGATAAAAATGCTCATTGGGATAACTGATTAACTTCACATTTATAAACATAACTTTATTTGCACTTTTATATTATCCCAACAATTTGGGAAGATAACTGGGAATAATAATTATAATAACAAACATACAGTAATTTTTTAAAGTTCTTTTATAGTTATTTAGAGTTTTATTGAAAATTTAGTAACAAAACCAAAATTTATTTTTTTATTCCTACAAAGAAACTCTTTTAAATTGTGAATTGGAACTTCTTTTTTATTTTTAACATATTATTGAACTTCATGATTCAGAAATTCATAGCTTTTAAATCTAGAATATATTACAAATATAATAAAGGGTACTTTTTTTCTATTAGGAATCTAAAAATCTCCCATTTTCCAAATATAAACTCATGACAAGAAAAAAAAATTCTGGCAGTGGTCAAGCTCATTATATCACAGTGATCTTTTTTATCTCAGCACTAGATATCTCAACTTCTAAGTCAATGTAAATTCTACATTTAGTCAAGTTTTTAACTAAAACAAGTTAGAATAAAGGAGAAAGAACCTTTCCTGCCAGTTCTATTCAGTAGCATGTTAATCAGATTGCAGTAATAAGTATGAAACAATGCATGCAATTAGCAGTGGTTAATTTGAAACTACTTCATGTCAGTTTCTTTCAGAGCAATACGTTAGTAGAGTAATTATTTATTACCCTGAGGACATGATCAATGATATCCCTCCATAATAATGTCTGCAAAGAGAGTAGCATCTTCATCTGCATAAAAAGGAAGCCATAGAAACTGGTATTTTTTTCAGCTAAATAAAAAGCAGAAAACTGTTTCTAAGCTGTTTCCAACTATTTCATTAGTAATGATAGATAAGCAAACCATTTGTTACACTTCAATATTTTTATGGTAACATAATGCTGAGGGGAAAAAAAAAAACCCAACGAGCATTAGTGATTTAAATCCACAAAGCCTATCTTTATTGAGAAAGGGAAAAATGACCCATTTCTAAATGTCATTACAGTCATTAATGTGTATAGGCTAGGCTCTTCCACACACACAATAATTCACTAGTCCCTTAGCTGGAGCTTGGGGATAGAATTTATGGGAAGCCCTGAGTGATAACACATGGTCTACACAGCTGAGCCATGGTTGTCCAAAGACACGGAAGAGATGCCAGGTTAACCAGGTGGCTGCAATTAGATGGTGCATTTGAATAATTGGGAAGGTTGTATTAGAGGCTACCATTTTGGCTTTCTGACTTCACTGTATACTGGACAAGAAATCCTTTTTGTCTTTATATCTAATAATTTACTTCATGGTATAAGAAATTCTGAGAAGGACTAGAAAAAACTCACCTTTGGGAGTAGGTAGCCTGCAGAATGAAGGGGATGAAACTAGAGAATGGAGTAGGCTAGAAAGGACAACACCAGAAGTTGGACCAAGCAGAAATGGTTAGAATGATGTACAGATCTTAAATAGGGCCTCTGCATTACACAATTCCAGGAGGCTTCATTCATTGGGAGAATGGCACTACCAGGAGTTAGGCAGGTGACAGCCTGCACAGCTACATGTCAGGGACCCAACCTGAGATGACAATTTGGGGGAGAGGAACATTTTATATAGAACAGGTACATGTGTTTAGTATGACATCTGGGGGAGATATCGAAGTCAAAATCTAGAGTAAAGACCAAATGGAAGATGTGGGTAGGTTTGGGAATTCAGGTGAGGCAAGGGTCTATAAATGTTATTCAGTTGACATCACAAGTTGGCCATCTGGGGGCCCAGTGGTGCTATAACTCCAGTAGCATCAAAGATAAAGCTAAACTAATAACATTAACAGATATGTACCTTATTACAAAGTATAACCATAATGTGTAGATGAAAGAGCAAAACTACTTTTCCAATGTATCAAATGGAAATAATAACTTTGTAATAAATTAAAAATATTTTACTTTTAAGGGGGCTTTATGTTTTATGTGAGAATTGTGTGGGTGGTAGATTTCTATGTTATAACTACCCAGACCTTTTCCTTCTTTGGGAACAGTCTTCCCTTTTGTATGAGAACTGTTCTCCTTCCACTCCATATTGTAATTCTGCTGGGTAGCATCACCCATATATGACTCAGGTAACTTAACCATATTTTATTAGTCTGAGTGTGGGAGCTATCTGCCCTGCTAGGCAGTTTGAGTTCTTTTTTGTAATGTTTTGCATTCAGATAGGAAAAGACAGTAGCATCTGGTGTGGTACCCATGAAATGTGAAGCTAATATCTGTCAGAGGCCATGTTCCCCACCATATGGAAGAAGTTGGTCTGCAGAAGGACAAAACAGAGCTGGCACACAGAGAAGACAGAGAGATCTTGATGGCATTCGGGTCCCCGCTTTTTTTGTTCTTGAAAACCAACTGAATTCTTGGTCTTCCTGAAGTATATTTAGTCAACTATTCCTTCAAAATCACTATACACTTTGGTTTACTTCCAACAAATTCCTTTCTTGCCTTAAGCTAGGTTGAACCAGGTCTCTGACCAAAGCAGAATGTAATGTACTTAGCTTAGCACTGAACACACACTAGGCTTAAAAAAAAAAAAAAAAAAGGTAGGGAGAAAAAGCACCACACATTGAATGTAAAATCCTACTGAGCTTATAGCACTTTGTAGGTGAGTACTTAATTGTCTTTTAATTATTTCAGGTATATTAGTTGTGCCTTCTAAGTATTTTTTGACTCTTTGAAGTAAGGTAATATAGATTGTGTATGCTAGCATCGCTAACAATATCTACTATGGTTCCAGGTTAAAAATAGTAACCCCTAAAATATTTACTGGGTTAAATGATCAAATAATTTGCTTTTGACCATTCACTTTTAACTTTTTCAGTGTTCTGGGTTACCTCTTAGTGCACTCTAAGTAATGACTTGTAATAGACAAGATTTAAGGTACCTCTGGGGAGTCATTATCACTTTTTCCATCAGATTGGGCACAATATTGGAATCATTTCATGTGTTACTAATTTGGCAAGAAAGGTTTCACTTCAAGAAACTCTAAAAATAATGTGGAATTTTAGGCGTGTTCTTAGTTTATCTGTCAACCAATCAACTTGGTAAAACCTAGAGTAATAGTCAAATCCCAGACATCTAAGCAGAAAAGTCCTGGGAGTCAAGTTGTTGAGATCTTTTAGACTTCTCGACTAGTAAATGAAATAAGTACAGTTAGCAGCAAAAGAGAAATGTTTCCTATTTGATTTTATTAACTGATTGATATGAATTAATGCATTAGGATATTTGATTGTGTCATAAAATGTGTATATGAGCATCATGATTCAATTTAATGTACCTATTACTGGTTGATGTGCCATTATATTAGGCTAAATTAAAAGAATTTTATGGAAAAAAAATTACAATTAAAGACTCAAAATTGATTGCATTCATAACTTAAAAGAAGATATTCTGTTCCATTAATATTTTGAATAATTATAATAATATATCAGAAAACAATGTGGGAAGCTCAGGAGGTAGACAAAATAAAGCAAAGATAAATAGATTAAAGAGTCAAAAATAGAGTCCACTTTCTGTGCTAAATTCAATATTGTCTCTTTAGCCCAAATTTTTAAGAACTGAAGGAGCAAGAAAAGTCACAGAGTTAATAGCTTATCTCAGGAAGTAAGTTTTAGGTCACACTGTCATAAAAGAGATTAATTTTCTTTCATCCTCGAAATTGAAAAAATAAATTATTTCCAAATAAGGCATTTTAATTTTTTAAATGATGTTTTCATAGATAATAAGGTGACACTTTGAACAGACCATATCAATTCTCATAATGCAATATGTGCTTTCTGAATGGTGACCAACCATCTCAGTTTGGCCAAGATTAAGAGGTTTTGGGGCCATGGGACATTCAGTGCTAAAAACAGTACAGTGTCCTCTTTGGTCACCCTATATGTGCAAATTATTTGGCTTTAGATACAAACTTAAGTATCCACAAGCTGATTTGGAAAATGCTGTGATTTACTTCTAAAGACTTAAGTATGCTTCTCTCTTATTATAAGAAATGAAAGATGATTATAAGTTGATGAAGTATGATTCTATCAGGAAACATGGCACTGATATATTGGAGGGTTTTTTTTTTTCCTTAAGAATTCTTATTTCTCTTAGAACAGAATTCTCTGTCTATAGAACAGAGAAGGATTTCTGATCAGGAAACATCCTACCCTTCTTACCTACAGGGAGTATGGACCAAGAACCAACAACATCAACATTGGCTGGGAGCTTGTTACAAGTTCATAATCTCAAACATAAACCTACTGTGTCAAAATCTGCAGTATTAACGAATTCTCAGGCAATTCATTTGTACACAAAAGTTTGAAAAGCACTGCTCTAAACTCTTTTGCAAGAATTTTCTAACTGGACTCCAATTTTTCTCTATTATCAGCTTACTTCTGAATTCCTGTCTAGTCCACTACAAAGCTAGTATAAGCTCATTAGCTCAGCTGCAATTAATTTGGGAGTGGTAATCATTTGACCTGGGTTGTACTGACACTTTTGCCCTGCAACCTTTACCCTACATTTGAAGAACGGTTCTCTAAGCAAGAAGGCATCCTTAACCAATTTAGGAAAGCCAATTCTTTTTAACATCCAACAAATTAATTTTTTATAAAGTAATAGATGCTATCTTACATTAAAGTAGACCGGCCTGTCTAGCAGGACCTTTATTTGGAAATTTTTTTGTTTGCAGGCAAATCAAACTTAGTGAAAAAAGGAAAGCTGCATGGGATTGACTGTAATTGACACAGTCTTCCCTCACCCCAACTTTAAGCTTTATCGAGCATTTTAGCAAGCTCTTGTCTCATCTCATTTCCCATACTTTTTTGGTATGTTGAACTTCAAACTTGAGTGCATTTCTTCGAGCCAGCCCAGCTTTTTGGGGTTTCCTTGCTTTGCCAGTTTCTTATGCTTGGAAGCCCTCTCACCACCACCCTCGACTCCCAAACTGTTGTCAGACTGGAAAGTTCACACTCATGCTTCAAATGTCACTGTAAATACTATGTTCCATAACTTAAGTGTCCAGGTTTAGGTTTTTCCTCTGTGTGGCTACCTCCTCCACTAGCTTTAAATAATTATTCTATTGAAGTATTATGGTTTTAGTATGGGAGGTCTTCCAAATGGAAAAATTGAGAGTCCTGGAGGTAAGATTCCCTTTGTAGGTTTAACAACTAACTCAGACAAGAGGCTCAATAGATATTTGTTGAATGCACGAATGAATGAGAAACTGAGTGAGTAAATACATGACTAAATTTTAAATGATGAAACCTCGTTAAGAATGAACATTTTAATGTTCTTACATCATTTTTTTTCAATGAATTCCGACTGCCCCGAAAGAACCAGAAGAAAGAGGGGATATCAATACCTATGTCTACAAACTTGATGTAGACCCATCGTTTCAGTACACATAACCACATCTTATTTCTGAGGCTGAAAGTGAATTAAACTGATGCTCCTTGTACTGTTTCAGCAGTTTCCTTTGTTTAAAGTCAGCCCATTTCTGTACCACAATACAAGCTGTTCTATGGTTTGTTCCAATTTCCACTTGTCCTGATCAATGACAATATGGCATACATAGGCCTGTCTTTTCCATCACATTTTAAGTTAATATGTGTTTAATCTTCTAATGGGTTACACTGTTGCCTGATTGAAGACTGAAGCTTGAGATTTGTTAATTTGATTAACAATTGATTGGACAATCAATTGGAAATTGATTGGAAAAATGCCATTTAAAATTCATAAACAGGAACTTTGACGACGAGACTGGAATTTAATTTCAGAGCAAATTACACATTCGGAGAGAATAACCTTATTGTAAGTTGTTAGATGCAAATACAAATCAAGTGCTTGCCCTTATTTTTTGGAGAAGATCTAGAAGTAGTAATTTTGAAATAACCAAACCGTACCATTCCAGATCAAAGAGTATAGTGCTCTCTATAGCAGTATAAATTGGGTATATCTAAGTGTATCTATACCATTGCAGATTTTGGAGCAATGGGTTGAATCTCAAATGGCTTCTGAGGTCAGTGGATAAGTAAATGAGTAAAGTGGGCCAGGTAGGGCCTGGAGTAACCCAACAGTTCACATTCATACTAAAGGGGCACCTTATACTCTGCCTCAACAGATTATGACCCTGCAGGAATATAACTTAGGGTTATATATTTTAATTTCCCAAAAGAAGCTAATATTCTAGATATTTATATGAGATATCCAATTGTTTAAATGTTGGCAAGTAATTTAAATTTTTATAAAACACTATATGAATTAGGGGCGCCTGGGTGGCTCAGTTGGCTAAGTGTCTGATTCTGGCTCAGGTCATGATCTCACAGTTCCTGAGTTCGAGCCCTGTGTCAGGCTCTGTGCTGAAAGCCCGGAGCCTGGAGCCTTTTTTGGATTCTAGGTCTCCCTCTCTCTCTGCTTCTCCCCGACTCATGCTCTGTCTCTGTCTTTCTCTCAAAAATAAATAAACATTAAAAACAAAATGAAAAAAAATGATGTGAATTAAATAAAATGTCTACAGAGTGGATATGGTACATGAACCAACAGTTTGTAACCTGTTTTAAAGAAATATTTCTCTTTGAACTCTAAAGTTAGCCTGCTTTATCTCCATAAATAATAGGGTGCTACTGAGGGGTGGGATGTGTTCTGTGAGCAGGTCTTTCCAAGGTACAATGCTTAGACAGAAATACTGCAGAAAGGTCACACAGACTCTGGAAGGGAACTAGACAAGGGTCCATGCAATGCAACCTGGAGTGAATTGTTGGTGGGTCCTGCATAGTGTCGGCCTGCTACTTACAGCCGTTCATTGAAAATAAGTAATCCAAACTTTGTAAAGTGTATTGTGGGACTCTAGCAAAGTTTTCTTAGAGTATCAACATCTGTATGGGTACTTCCCCAGCAGAGAAAAGTTGTAAATGTGACCACTTTTAATAGGTGATGAAAGTTTCTCTGTGTTATACTTCATCATCCCTGAGTCTTATTTAAAGTTACTGTCTGGGCTCTTCCTGTCATGGGGAAATTAAAATGTGCCTACACCATATTTTCAAAAGAATAATCAATGAAAAAGTGGTGTCCTCTCCATAAAGCCATGCTGTGTATTTCAGCAATCACTGTAAGTAAAGAAATGTTGTACCCAACAGTGGAAATATATAAAGAGTTGCCTATAGGAGAGGCAGCAGTACAGTAACACGTCAGCAAGGCAAGACAAGCCAAGAGAAAGAACTCCCATGCATAAGCCCTTTGGGAATTCTCTGTACCTTTCTCCCAAAGAACTTGGAGTATGCTGACAATCTAATTTCTGGCAATTATGCTTGAAGGGGAGAAATACCATAATCGTGTATGGATAAAAGGAATTGTGCCTTATATTGTACTGGTAAGACATAAATTACATGAATTACCCTATACAACATACATACAACATTTTAGCTTCATGTTATAATGCTTTGAATTTTGTGAAAGCTCACTAACAATTTTCTATAACTGCAAACTAACATCAACATTTATGAATACCCAGCATAATTGCTGTTGGTTTTATAAGAATGAAGTATGAAGTATGTGGTACATCACTCTTGTTCCCTCTTTTCCAAGTTCATTGGTGCTACCTTTACTGCTTATCACTTTGATGAACCAAAAAAATTCTTTTTTTTTTCTTCCTGTCTTCCCAGAATCTCCTCTATACCACTGCACATCCAAGTCTGCAAAATTTAATAACATTTTACCAAAATAAACTGAATAGATTTTATGAACTCTATGAATAGAAACAGCTTAGGATGACAGGTCCAAATCAAATCATTCTACTTCAAAATATTGGCATGATTATCTATTGCTTCTTAATAATCACAATATTCTTAAAAAGAAAAGGCATCATCACAAGATGGTCAAGAATATGGGATCTATGAGTGTTTTGTATTGTTTTATTTATTTTCTTCAGACCAGATCTATTTATTGCAAAGTACTCACTCTCTCAGGAATTCCCTCCATCTTATTCCTCCAGTTGTTCTGCAGACAGCCATTCTCTTTTCCACTCTTGGGTATCAAAAGAACCCTGAACCTTAGTTCTCACATTCTCATAATACAGAGCCTTTCTTAGAATAATCGGAATGACCCAAACAGACAAATAAGAGTTGGACAACCACAATTTTTAATGTTTTCTCATTTGTCCACTTGGTCAAAACACAAGTTGACCAATGGACTCTTACATCTACACATCAATTTCTGTTGCATGAGAGAAACAGTGCATTGTCCAAAAAGTTGGCACAGGTGGTCATGTGGAGTATTAACTCACTCTTGTTAAATCTTCCTGTCTCAGTCTACATTTCTTTCCTGTCTGTCCATTCTTCTAACATATTAATAAGATCTCCATGTTATTCAGTTGATTGCTGATTGTCCATTTTCACATCTTCAGTGAATTTCAATTTTAATGTCACTTTATTGAGAAGCAGCATATGGCCTACTACATGAGCTTTGGAAAAAGGAAGCCATCAAGGAAAATCAATCATAGTAGAATGCCTCACCTTCTGGTATGAAGTAAGAAGGAAGTGGAAATACACATTTTGACTTCTATTCATATCATGCTGGCTCTGTTCCTTTGTTTCTGCATGATAGAAACAATTAAAATAGAAATCTAGCCTTCAGTGGAACCAAAAGTGATAGGTCACGATTCAGCACTCCACATATTCAAATAGTAGTTCTACAAGACTCATCTAGCCACGTTATAAAACCAGATCCTGGAAAGCTGAAGTCCTCACACACCTCTAAATGATAATTTGTATTACATTAAAAGGCTAGTATTACAGCACCCATATTAATTACCAACCATATCAAAGTTTAATTATTACTCTGTTTTCATTTTGATTGAGGGAGGGGGGTACACATGGAGGTTCTTTCCATTCTAGCAACCAGAAAAGACCAAGGTGACTTTGGTGAGCAAGTTGCCTTGTGATACTATCATTATCAGTAATTAGCCACAGTTAGTAAGCTTCTATTAATCAAATCCACATCTGGAAAGACTTTCAAAAATTCTGTGAGATGAACAGTGCTGTTTGCAAAATTTAAAGCATGGGAGGTAACATTGCATAACTTTAGAAGCCCACACAAAGGAAAGAAGAGAGAACCTTATCATTAATACTTAGATAATCTTAATTAATTAAACTTATTGCTTATAAAATTATGTATAATGTCTATATGCACATATAACAGAATGGTTAAAAATATTCTCTTTGACAAAATTGGAAGTTCCAAATTAAAATGTTTAAGCATTTCTACATATATTCCTCTCATACACTAGTTAACAAGATGCCATAGTAAATGTCTAAGCATATTGTAAATAAATAGGCAAACATGAAAATCTCAGTTTTAGGGCCTGTAAGTATAAATCCTTGGCATTTCTAGGAAAGGAGAAAAATGTCCAAATTCTGAGGAACAATGAAAGGATGAGGAAATGATGTTATTATTTCCAACCCAAGAAAGGGGAGATAAAACTCGTAAAGAAGAAGCTGCATACTGGGGCGCCTGGGTGGCGCAGTCGGTTGAGCGTCCGACTTCAGCCAGGTCACGATCTCGCGCTCCGTGAGTTCGAGCCCCACGTCAGGCTCTGGGCTGATGGCTCAGAGCCTGGAGCCTGTTTCTGATTCTGTGTCTCCCTCTCTCCCCTCTCTCTCTGCCCCTCCCCCGTTCATTCTCTGTCTCTCTCTGTCCCAAAAATAAAAAATAAATGTTGGGAAAAAAAAATTAAAAAAAAAAAAAAAAAAAAAAAAGGTTGCATAGTGCCTCCTCTCCTGTGCCCCCAGTCAAATATTCATGGAACATAGGCACCTCTGTAGGGACCCACCAGAGGTTAGAGATGTAGAACTCCCCGATGATAAAGAGAAAGAAAAGACTAAAGAATGACAGAATTCTTTCCAGCTCTAGAGAGACTGTTGCAGGTATTAAAAGAAAAAGATTCCAAAGAGGTAACTATCCATTAAAAAAAGTCTAGGATTAGGAATATTCATTTCAAACATAGATCACTTTCATCTTCTGGAATAAATCGGGTCCTCTCACTCTTTTTTTAAACTAAAGTATAAGTGACATATAACATTATATTAGTTTCAGCTGTACAATGATGATTTGATATCTGTGTATACTGAGAAATGGCCACTATAATAAGTTTAGTTAACATCCGTCACCATACATAGTTACAAAAAAAATCTTCACTTGCAATAAGACTTTTAATATTTACTCTTTCAGCAACTTTCAAATATGCAATACAGATTATTAACTATAATCTTCATGCTATACATTACATCCCCATGATTTAATCTTATAACTGGAAGTTTGTACCTTTTGACTTCCCTCACCCATTTCACCCACCCCCTGCTGGCCATCTATATATCTTCTTTGGGAAAATGTTGACTCATCTTACTATTACCCAATCACAATGCTCCATACTTTATTTAGTTTTACTAGCTTCTGGTCCAAATCCTTCCAGGGAACTACATTTAGGCCTAAATGTGGTACAGCACCTACTACATATGTTTCATGTTCTAGATAGAATGGAAAGAGTACAGGCTGAACTCAGCTGGCCTGGGTAAAAATCCTAAGGCTACCATTTTCTAGTCAGGACACTTTGGACAATTAATTATACCTTACTGAGTATTGTTTTCTTCTCTAGATCTTCTGCAAAGGTCAAGTCATGTCATGCTTTATAAATTTCTTTACAAATAAAAGAATGATGTCCTTATAAAAGGAAATAAAGGTCTGAAATTCTTCCAACAATCTCAGCAATGGATCACCCACTGTTGCACCCCCTCTTTTAAGCAACTATTATTGCTTTTTCTCTGTGAGAACACATGTCAATTAATGCAAGTTAGTGATAACAATGGATTCAATATTCCTATTTTTAATTCATTGATTAATACTCCTATTAAACCATAGCCATTCCAAAAACTTAGTGGTGCTAATTTTATTGTTAGTAATATCATTTTATGATAAATATGTCAATATACCTAAACTATGTACTGTGCTTTATTCACAAATTCAATTGGGGTTGATTGATAATTAAAAAAATTAACCTGGCCTAACCAACAGATATCATTGTAAGTCATCCCATTCCTGGCACTAAAATATTTATAATGGGGCTCCAAATCATTTAATGTAGTAAAAACACACAGTGAGATGTGTAGTAACTTTCCAAAGTAGCCTTCACTATGTGCCACACTTGGAAAAAAAAAATCCTCCTCCTACATGCCCATGGTTTGTAGACAGAGTTCTTGAATGGTCCACTAAACTCAAACACTTGATCCCAATTTCAGTGCCTATCTATGATTTGTCCCTTCATCTCTTCCATTTCACTCAGTAGCTCAGTATTTCTTGGCATCATCTGCTTTTCACTTATATACCTTTTTGCTTTGTCCTCATGTCTTGGCATGTATGCAAAGAACTCTTAACATAACACCACTTTCAATTCAATCTGATCCTTAGGACTTTCACTGCCATATTATGCCTCTATTCATCCATTAAATAATTAGGAGGTAACCAAGTAATGCTTTAAGGACCAGATATGATAGTGAACAAAGCAACAAAGATTTTTTTTTCCCTTATGGTGTATTCAGTCTCTGGAGGAAGTGGGGAAAGGTACAATAAATAATAATCTAATAAGTAAGTAAAACTTTTAGTATATTAGATGATAAATACTATGGAAAATAAATTAGAATAAGAGCATTAGGAGTGCCAATTTGAGTAGTAATAGGAGGAAACAGAGTGGTCAAGTCTGAGTTCTGAGTTCTGGACAATGCTTTGAAGCAGTGAGGAAGCAGATGTCATAGATATTTGGAGTGAGAGTGTATCTCCTGGTAGGCACAGTGGTGAATATGATAAAGAAAGAGTGGGAAAGGTAATTAAGAATAGATAAAGTGGAGCGATTTTAGTAATTTGCAGATAAATATTAATTAATGAGGGAAGTATGGGGTGTTTGGGTGGCTCAGCTGGTTGAGTGTCCAACTCTTGATTTCAATTCAAATCATGATCCCAGGGTAGTGGGATTGAGCCCTGCATTGGGCTCTATGCTGGGTGTGAGCTTGTTTAAGCCCCTCTCATCCCTGCTCATGTTCTCTCTCCCTTTCTCTAAGTAAAAATTTTAGAAGAAGAGGTAAATAGATACAGGAAGAGTGAAACTTGGTAAAGCAATAAACTGTAGATCACAGTGAAAATGAAAGAGTATAGAAGTTGGAAACATTGAAGATGGAGACTGAAAATACAGAAATGGTAAACAGAAAGTGACATGCTTAAACCCCAGATAACAGAGGGATTCTTGGTATTGACAAGATCTAGGGTGTGACCATGTGCAAAAGTTGTAAGATGAGGAAATGCTAAGCTTGCTCACGAAAAAGCAAAAGTCAACTCAAGAAATCTTTAAGAAATGAAGTGGAGTGGGTCTGAGGGTTTAGATTTGTAATTAGTAGCTTATGGCTTGTCTTTCCTGAGTGAGAAACAAGATAAGTTGAACCCTGATATCTCAAATATTTTCTTCTTTATATCTAAATATTCACCTATATTATTTTCCTTTTACTATTTCTTTCCCCTACTAACTCTACCTGAAACTCAAATTTTTCCTGAAGACAATCCTTTCCTCAGAGTGCTGTTTCCTTCAACCCTCAGTATCATGATCATGGAGATGTAATAAGTATCCTTGCTTTTTATGGAGAGTTATAGACTACAGCTTCTTCCTCCTCTCTAAAATCTCCTTCTTCGAAGCTTATGCCATCAGAATATCTCACTCGTATCCTTCCCAATGCACTTGCAGACCCTCGGCTCACTTGTCTCCATTCTTTAAAGATTTTAGTCCTTAGTTCATTGTACTTCTCCTCTATCGTTTGGCTGCACAATTCTGGACATTTTAATATTCATTAAAAGAACATTTCCAATAACCTGGCCATTCACTTATTAATCAAATATTTATTGAGGACTTAAAATATGTCAGGCACTATTGTAGGCACTGGGTCTATAGTGGTAGATGAGGATAACAGACATAGAAAGTGACATCAAAGATGGCAGAATAGGAAGCTATGGTCCCTCCTTCTCTACACGATCACGCTGATTCAGCAACAATTCATGGAAAAATGAACTTTTTGAAAAATCCAGAAACTAATAAAATCTCCTGCACCTCAGATGATCATGAAACCAAACACACCAAAGTTTTTAGGGAGATTCAGGAAACCCTCTCACGAAAATCCCTGCCTCTCACACAGCATTATACTATTGGGAAGAGGTCCCTGAGCTCCCAGCTTCTCCTGGGGGAGGGAAGAGGTTAGTTCAAGTATCCAGCATGCCAACTTTTCTGAGGGGATTCCCCAGAGGACTGACCTCTAATTTGCCAGTCTTGGAGATCTGATGGGTTCACCACCTGGGAGAAGAAAGCAGTTTGTGTTGGTAGATAACATAGATTTTTCTGCCTGCTCAATATAGAGAGAACAGACAAAAAATTACTATCTTTCATCTTCCCCCTATGTAGGGAAAGAGTTGATCCATGCATCCAGCATCCCAACTACTCTGAAGCTGCCTAAAGAATTGTCATCTGTCTTGCCAATCTGAAGCTGTGAGGAGTGTGACTCAGTCTAGTCACCTGGGAGAAGATAGAGATGAAAGTTTGGACAAGTAAACGTCCTAACTCTCCTGATATCCCAGAGCATTGTGGAGCAAGCAGACAAAAACCACAGCTGGAAGCTTCTCCTCAGGAAGGAAAGAGTTGGTGGAAGCTCCTAGAATCTTTGCCCATACTGATTGGTGAGGATCCTGTCCTATACAAAGGCTGTATATGAGAACTGAAAGAGGTGCCTGCTTCATCTACTGTACAGACACTAGCACAGAATATAAGGAAAGTTAAAAATCAGACAAAGATGCTCTAAACATGGGAATAAGATAAATATCAAGAAACTGACCCTAATTAAATGAAGTTATATGATTTATGAAATATAGAAATTCAAAATAATTGTCTTAAAGATGTTCTTTGAGTTCAAGAGAAAAATACATCAACAAAGCAAGAATTTCAAAAAAGACACAAACAAATATTAAAAAGTACCAAACAGAAATCATGGAGCTAAAGAACACTATCACTGAGCTGGAAAATTTAGTAGAGAGGCTCAATAATAGACTTGATCAACCAGAAGAAAGGATCAATGGACTTGAAAATGGATCACTGATCTCTTACACCAGAGAAGCAAGAAGAAAAAAAAAAAAAAAAAAGAACACTGAAAAGAATAAAGAAATCTTAAGGGACTTAAAAGGCATCATGAAACAGATCAATACACACAAGGCATATATACTGGAAAGGAAGAACATCACAAAGGATCTAAAAAAAACAATCAAACAAAATTCATAGGATGCGTTTAGTAATGTCAGAGGACATAAGATCAACACACAAAAATCTATGGTATTTCTGGGACACCTGGATGGCTCAGTCGGTTAGGTGAAATACTTGATTTTGACCCAGATCATGATCTCAAGGTCATGAGACTGAGTCCTGTGTCAGTATATCTCCATGCCCAGCATGGAGCCTACTTAAGGTTCTTTCTCCCTCTCCCTCTGCCTCTCCCCTACTCGTGTGCATGCTTGCTCTCTTTCTCTCTCTCTCTCTCTCTCTCTCTCTCTCTTTCTCTTTCTCTCTCACTCTCAAAACAAAATGCTATGGTATTTCTATTTGAAATATTAAAAATAGTCTTAAAACTCAACGATAGGAAAACAAACAACCCCATCAAAAAAATGGGTAAAAGATTTGAATAGATACCTCACCAAAAATATATATATTGATAGAAAATAAGCTAGAGACAGGAAAAGACCAGTGGTTGCTAGAATTGGGGGCAGGGAAGGATGAACAGGTAGAGCACAGAGAATTTTTAGAGCAGTAAAACTATGCTGTATAATATTACAATAGTGAATGTATGTCATTATTCATTTATCAAAACCCATAGAATGTAAAACACCAAGAGTGAACTCTAATGTAAATTACAGTCTGTGGGTGACAATGATGTGTCAGTGTAGGTTCATAGACTGTAACTCTCTTGCAGGATGTTTATAGTGTGGAAGACTTGGGGGTGTGTGCAGCAAGTATACAGGAACTCTAATGTTTACCCAACTTTGCTGTGAACCTAAGACTGTTCTAAAAAATGTCTATTAAAAAAAAAAGTCAATGGTCACATCAAGATTTAAAAACATCTGCTCTTAGGAAAATACTGTTGAGAGACTAAAAAAACAAGCCATGAATGTGTGTGTGTGTGTGTGTGTGTGTGTGTGTGTGTGTGAGAGAGAGAGAGAGAGACAGAGACAGAGACAGAGACAGAGAGAGGACTTATATCTAGAATATATAAACAAACTCAGTAATAAAAAAACATTTAAAATGCACAAAAAATTTAAACAAATACATCATTAAAAGGGATATTCATGTATCACATTTGTCTAAAGGGGCTCAACATCATTAGTCACCAGGAAATAAAAATTAAATCCACAATGAAATACCACCGCATATCTTAGAATGGCTAACATTTGAAAGACTGACCATATCAAGTGTTTGCAAGGATGAAAACTCAAACTTTCACACATTAGTGCTGAGAATGTAACATGGTGCAGTTGATTTAGAAACAGTTTAGCAGATGTATACCTCATATGATCTAACGATTCCTTTCTAGGTATTTACCCTGGAAAATGAAAACATTTCCACAAAGACTTATAAATTAATGTTCATGGCCACTTCAAAATAGCTATTTTAAGCAGTTAAAATAAAAAGGAAACATTCTAAGTGTTTATCAACAGGTGAGCAGAGAGGCAAATTGTGGTATATAATACAATGAAATATTACTCAGCAATAAAAAGATAAAAGGGAATGAAATAATATGTGCAGCAACATGGATGGCTCTCAAGAACATTATACTGAATGCAAGAATCCAAACACAAAAGAGTATATATATTGTATGGTTTCACTTACATGAAGCCCTAGAAAAGACAAACTGAATCTACTGGGCAGGGAAACAGGGGAACATCTTAGAATGTTGTACATATCCTTTGATTACCTCCTCTTTGTCTTTTGTGTATTTACTGAAGGTTTTTGTTTGGTTTTTACCATGCAGCTTACGTGAAACATCATTATGGTCTATTTTCAGCTAACAATTTACTTCAACTAATTTCAGCTACATACAACAACCCTACGTTTATATTTCTTCCCTCCCCGAATTTTGTTTTTGATGTCACCATTTACCTGTTTTTGTATTGTGTATCCATTAACAAATTATTGTAGCTATAGTTGTTTTTAATACTTTGTCCTTTAAATTTTATACTAGAGTTAAGTGATTAACACACCACCATATTACAGTATGAGAGTATTCTGGATTTGACCATATGCTTACCTTTACCAATGTGGTTTATATTTTCTTATTTTCATGTTACTAACGACCATCCTTTTATTTCAGCTTGAACAACTCCTTTCAGCATTTCCTGTGAGCCAGTTCCAATGGTGATGAATTTCCTCAGCTTTTGTTTGTTGGGAAAGACTTTATCTGAATGTATCTTAAACTTGAGCCACAAAGAAATTTCTTGGTTCATATGACCAAAACATAACTCACAGAAACAAACTATAGGAAGGCAAGAAGGAAGCCTACCTCAAATAAAAGTAGAACCAGGATTTCAAATCTTGGCAGGGTGCTCCATTTCTCTCTTTAGGAGTAAGTCTATTTGCTGACCTTGATCTCCCAAGCTGGAAGAAACAGGAAAAGCTTACAGCTCCTGGAGTTAAATTCTTACAGCCTCATGAGCAGGAAAAGATATTTCCTATTGACTCAAATTTAAACATCTGAGAAAGGACTTTGATTGGCTTAGCTTGGTCCATGTGGCCAGCTCTGGACCGATCACTGTAGCCAAAGGTTTAGAGTACTGTGCTTGGCTTCCTTTGAGCTAATTGGTGATTTTTTAACTGAACACTCTGATGAGAAAAGGAAAGTCATTTAAAAAGGAGAAAATTGGTACTTTTAGAATATACATTATGCCCAGAAGTAGGGGAGAAGCATTTTTTTCAAAGATAAAAATAGCATAAACAAATTTACTGAATAATTTAAAACTAAAGATCTATTCCTATTTTTTTATCCCGATAGTGGACATTAAAGAAACATATTTTAATTAGCTTAGGCTTGTATCCAACTGGGATAGAAAACCCATAATACACTTATTTTCCATCTCTAAATTTCTTAACAACCAAGAATATGAACATTTTAGTTTCCCAAAAGTTGGTAAGACTTTTCTACACATGTTATAAAAGAAGAAGACAATTGTTCCTATAATTGTATAATTGCTCAGTTCAAATAGAGATGAATCCACTGAGACACCACAAAGTCCCTTCTTACTTGCATATTGTAACATTGCTACACTGCTGGATTCCTTTTCATATGTTGGGTTACATTCACTACAGATGGTACATATGACTTTAGAGCAGGTGTTGTAACAGGCCTGGCCCACAGCATCCTGATACTTATCACCTGGACAGTTTCCAGCCACAGATTGGTCTTTGAGTTGTTGAGGAGATTGTCAGGGAGATTGATAGTATAAGCCATATTGGAATTACCTATGATAAATGACACATTTTCCTCCACTCTTCTCAAAAGACAAGCTGTGAATCACAAGACCATTCAGTTAAACTTGATGAGTATTTCCTTCCGTGTGGAAGGTGCCTAAAAACACATTCACACCCAGACTGGGGTCACCTGAACAAATCAGAGCACCTAAGCTTCACTGACTTACTACTGGGGTATGGAAACCAACTGAGTACAGTCCAAGACTTGCAAATTTGAAAGTATTTGCTGTAAAAATTCTTTCTGTGACTCAATTTGGCAACAGTTACCTCTTTCGAGCTCAGCGCCAAGCCAGGTTTTATTAGGCTAAGCTAGCCTGCAGTAACAAATAAAGTTTGAAATCTCTATGGCAAGTGCAATACAATTTCAATGTTTGCTTACTTAACAGTCCAATGATATTGATGAGGTGAGGAGAGGAGGGACAGTGGTAGAATCTGCTTCAAGTAGTAATTCAGAGACACAAAATTCTTCTATTTCAATGCCTCCAAATTCAACAGGTTCCCAGAATCACTGTGTAAGATGAAAACAATGACAGATAATGTGTGAGAGATTCTTATGGGACAGATCTGGAAATAAATTTACCATTTATACCATATTCATTGTGCAAAACTGGATTACATATCCCTAATCTAACTTCAAGGGAGCAGAAAATGTAGTTTAGCTGTATGTCCAGAAACAAGAGGAGCACAAAAATGGATACCGATGATTATTAGCAATCTTTTACACACAGTCACTGTAAGAATGGAAATGAGAAAACAAGTCACCTGAAAAATTACAATCTCCTAGAATGACATCAATGATTTTTCATCTGCAAGGAAGCTTCAAGCTTTTATTTATTTTTCTAACACCAGTGGATAAAATGTCCTTCTTAGAAATGGTAAAATTATTTCTTAAACCACAGAAGAAAAATACATTAAGGTCTCCAAAATTTCGATATTACCAGCTCAACTATCACAGAGAGTAAGTAACTTGCCAACTTTAGTATTCTTAAGCTAGAAGGCAAGTAAAATCCAGCTAATAGATTTACCAAAAAAGAGAAGGTGCATTATAAAATTTCAGTTCATTCAAGAAACCACTAATACTATCTATTAAATATTTCATAAAAAGTTATACATACATTATAAACAAGTTGCAAATAAATCCACATAAGGAAAAAAACATATGTATTCTTAATCTATGTTCTCTTCATTGCTGCCCACCCCAATCTTCTGTAATTTAGAAACATAGGTGATTTTCTTACGGCCAAGTGTGGTGAGAAGCTGAAAGTGTAGCCTATTACTTCTGGAATGTCTTAAGAGGCATTTATCATGATTGCTGGGGCTTTGGTAGGGAAGACAGTAGTGTTCATGCTGGCCCTGACTTTATCTTTGACTAAGGAACAGAATTACACATCATACACATTACCACATCTATGTTTATTATAAGGTAATCTATAATTACCTTATAGCAATTTAATTTTGTTGGCCATCTTGATAGGGTTACAGATAATCTTGCTTTCCTTTAGTTCACTTATAAAAATTAGTTTTTTTAATTTAAAATTTAGTTAATTAACATAGAGTGCAATATTGGTTTCAGGAGTAGAATTCAGTGATTCATCACTTACATACAATACACAGTGCTCATCACAAATGCCCTCCTTAGTACCCATCACCCATCTAGCCCATCTCCCATCTGCCTCCCCCCACCAACCCATAGTTTTTCTGTATTATTAGCAGTCTCTTGTGGGGGGGTTTCCCTATTTTTCCCCCACCCTTCCCATATGTTCATCTGTTTTGTTTCTTAAATTCCACATGTGGGTGAAATCATATGGTATTTGTCTTTCTCTGAGTGACTTATTTCACTTAGCATAATATATTCTAGCACCATCCACATTATTGCAAATGGCAAGATTTTATTCTTTTTGTTGAGTTATATATATATATATATATATATATACACACACACACACACAACATATATATTTTATATATATGCACTTTTTTATCCATTCATCAGTCAATGGATATTTGGGCTCTCTCCACAGTTTGACTATTGTTGATAATGCTGCTATAAACATAAGGGTGCATACATCACTTTGAATCTGTATTTTTGTATCCTTTTGATGAATAGCTAATAGTGCAATTTCTGGATCACAGGTTAGTTCTCGTTTTAGTTTTTTGAGGAAACTCCATACTGTTCTCCAGAATGGCTGCACAAGCTTGCATTACCACCAACAGTGCAAGAGGTTTCCCCTTTCTTTTCATCTTCACCAGTACCTGTTGTTTTTTGTGTTATTAATTTTAGCCTTTCTGACAGGTGTGAGGTGGTATCTCATTGTGGTTTTGATTTGTATATCTGATGTTGAGTGATGTTGAGCATTTTTTCATGTGTCTGTTAGCCATCTGGATGTCTTCTTTGGAAAGTGTCTATTCATGTCGTCTGCCCATTTCTTAACTGGGTTATTTGTTTTTTGGGTGTTGAATTTCATAGTTTTAATTTTGGATACTAACTTTTTATCAGATATGTCATTTGCAAATGTCTTCTCCCATTGTGTAGGCTGCCTTTTAGTTTTGTTGATTGTTTCCTTCACTGTACAGAAGCTTTTTATCTTGAAGTCCCAATAGTTAATGTTTGCTTTTGTTTTTCTTGCCTTTACCAACATGTCTTGTAAGAAGTTGCTCCAGTCGAGGTCAAAGAGGTTGCTACCTGTGTTCTCTGCTACCTGTGTTCTCTTCTGGTTTCCTGTCTCACATTTAGGTCTTTCATCCATTTTGAATTTATTTTTGTGTACGGTGTAAGAAAGTGGTCCAGTTTCATTCTTCTGCATGTCGCTGTCCAGTTTTCCCAACACCATTTGCTGAAGAGACTGCCCTTTCTCCATTGGATATTCTTTCCTGATTTGTCAAAGATTAGTTGGCCATATAAATTAGTTCATTTTTTAAATGAAATCTTACTAAGGAAGAGTGGGTAAAGAAGAAGATACTAGGGGCGCCTGGGTGGCGCAGTCGGTTAAGCGTCCGACTTCAGCGAGGTCACGATCTCGCGGTCCGGGAGTTCGAGCCCCGCGTCAGGCTCTGGGCTGATGGCTCAGAGCCTGGAGCCTGTTTCCGATTCTGTGTCTCCCTCTCTCTCTGCCCCTCCCCCGTTCATGCTCTGTCTCTCTCTGTCCCAAAAATAAATAAACGTTGAAAAAAAAATTAATAAAAAAAAAAGAAGATACTAAAGAGAAAGTATATATATATATGTATATATATATATATATATACTTAATGCTACACTAGACTTAGATTTCTTACACAAATTCAATCCACTGCTAGTAAAATAAAATAGAATATTATGTAGTATTTACTAAGTGCTTATTATGCACAAGGCATTACTTTAAGTACTTTGCATGTATAACATGTGTCTGACATCTACTGAACATCATCATCACCCTCTTCCAAGACCCCTGCACCACAGAAGTGAAGCTAGGAAATTTGTTTCCCAGAATTCTCCTTTCTGTAATATTCCTGGTTAAAGTTTGCAAATGATAGGAAACTGTAGGCAATTAGGAAGATTGAAGTAAAGGAGAAGTTCTTATTCTCCAGATGCAGTTTCAGCTGGACTTATGGGGTTCCTGGTGAGCCCTTAAGAGTCACTAGCATGGCTGCTGCAAAGAAAACACATGCAAAGTCCCCAAATAATCTTGAGAATTACAGAAACTTCTCTGAGAACTTTTATGAGAACCAAACATTTGGTGCTTTAGTCTGAGATCTCCAGTGATATATTCCATGGCCTTCAAGGCAGTTTCCTTGACCTTTATTGGGGACCTAAGAGTCAACAGTCATGAAAGCTACTACTCTGACAGTAAACTCTTTATATCCAGAATACATACAATGACTTCTGTTTTATTCATCCTACTTTGACTGATGCAAGCAATTAAAACCACCTTGTAGGGGCGCTTGTGTGGCGCAGTCGGTTGAGCGTCCGACTTCAGCCAGGTCACGATCTCGCGGTCCGTGAGTTCAAGCCCCGCGTCAGGCTCTGGGCTGATGGCTCAGAGCCTGGAGCCTGTTTCCGATTCTGTGTCTCCCTCTCTCTCTGCCCCTCCCCCGTTAATGCTCTGTCTCTCTCTGTCCCAAAAATAAATAAACGTTGAAAAAAAAAATTAATAAAAAAAAATAAAACCACCTTGTAAGATAGACATACCAGCACAGCACCTGTATTTTTTTTCCAGATGAAATCAAACCTTAAAGAATGTAAATATATTGCCATTGGTTGCATAGTCAGAATTCAAATCAAGTATGCTGACACCCGATATCATGCTCTTCATTACTCTGAGTCAAGTCAGTACAAAAGAGAGACAGAAAGCTTTTTATAACTAAACAATAATTCTGTGATAATCAACATATACCTTCCTAATCAGTCACTATGCTCCCCCTTTCTTCTGAAAAACCCTTCCTGTGAGCTTCCCTCATACAGTGACAATACTAAACATTTGCATTAATTTCTTTATCATGTCTATAACCCACCAAATTTATTGGTAACTATTGAACTTTCTAGATTCATGAACTTGCTCTCTATCACGTTGAATTATTGAATACTCAAGCATTGTAGTTCCTGCTCAGTTGGTAGGTAGTTATACCACCACACATGTATGTGCATACACACACACACACACACACACACACACAGGGTTTTTTTTTTAATCACAGAAAACTGAAATGCCATAAACAATTGAGCATGATGACATTGCAAAAAAACTCAGAAAATTTTTACCAGTGAAGAAATGACTCACAAGCCAAAAAAATTATATTGTAAAATAATTAGGATAAAAGAACAAGGTTCCCAACTTAGAAGAGGTATTAATATTTGGGGTGTCACTTTAAATTACAGTTCCTTCAGATAATGTATCTCTAATTTTTCACTTCCTTGCAGAATAAAAAATAAACCATATGTGCAAACCTGAATTGTTTGCAAGAAACCTGTTCATTACATGTCTCTGATCATGTGTTTGGGTATATAATCCATTAAAACAAATTTAACTGTGTCTGCTTACTAACTCTTCTAGAAGAAATAGACACATGATTGAAAAATTCTTTTCTCTGAGTCTTATGTTTAAAACCAATTTATTATTTTAAATTCTGAATGAATTACACTTTAAATATAAATAGAAGCCTCTATGATGCTTACAACAAACCCCAATTATAGACAAGATAAAATCCTTCATTCCAGATAAGATAAAGAGACAATGAGTTATTCCAATTTCTTTCCTTATTCTTTACAATATGTTTTCTTATATTTTCATGGAGATTTATATTAATGTTCTCATTTAAAAAAAAAGGACATTGAAATTAATACAAATTTATCCAGAGTCACTGAGAAATCCAGAATGGAATACCTGGCCCCATGTCTCTCTTTCAGTCATCATCAATAAAGCCATAGGGACACCAAGCTAATATAAAATAGCCATAGCAAGGGGAGAAGAGAGACAATCTTGCCATAAACACAAACAGGAAAACAATGGTATTTGTTTACCCAAACATTTATCCCTTGTTCTATGCATGTATTCTTTCAATTTTTTCCAGCTCTTTCCAAAAATATATTTGAAGGGGTTTTGTGTTACTATAATTTCATTACGGAAGTCCTGGGGGGACAGGCGCTGATATTAAAACTATTCCATGTATATTAATTACATCATACTATTATTGCCTTCTTCTAAAACTGATTTTGATGGCAAATGTATTAAAGCATTTCTAACATGAATGCAAAATTTCAGAAGTTAGTGTTGAGATGTTCAACTTGAACTAAGGCTCCTATACCCTTGTAGTTCATATTGTGCCTTTGGGGGAACCGGGAAAAGTCCTCCTCTTAAGGGAAGGCAGCCCGGTGGCTGCAAAGCTTGGCAGACAAAGTCAGGGTTAGTGGTGAGAAAATTGTGCCCCTTTACCCCACTAGATATAGGCCCACATCAGGCTCTTGGATGGCAAGCAGAATATGAACTGTGTTGCAGCTCCCACTCGCTCCAGGAACTGGGAGCTTTGTGTAGGGCATAGTGCAGGAATAAGCAGTGGCTCTGGCTAACCTCCTCCCCCCACTTACTATTGACTGAATTCGGTATCTACAGTGTCACCCTAAACAGCTCACACATTCCCCACCACAGACCCCAGATCATCTGACTCTGCATCAAAAAACATTGTGTGCCTTTTCCTTAAAAGAATATAGTTGATTAACTTCAATTCTTGTCTTGTAAAATACTTATTTATAACATTTTCAATTTTAAATGGTCTTATCTTATAAATCAGAGAGCAATCCTGTTGCAATAAATAACTTTCATCTTTACTTGAGCACTTTCCGACTGATCAGGAATTAAGTAATTAATTAATTAAGGTCACCTCTTGCTCTTTTTCTACCTAATTCTCTTAGATAATTATTCCAAGTATTATTTACTTTATTTATTTTTGAGAGAGAGACGGAGAGAGAGAGAGAGGGAGAGAGAGAGAGAGAGAGAATAAGCAAGTGAGGGACAGAGAGAGAGGGAGAAACAGAGTCCAAAGCATGCTCCAGGCTCTGAGCTGTCAGCACAGAGCTCAATGCAGTGTTCAAACCCATAAACTGTGAGGTCATGACCTGAGTGGAAGTCGGACACTTAGCCTACTGAGCCATCCAGGCACCCCTATTTACTTACAATTTACTCAATTTACTCAAACCATAACTCTTCCATTCTTGTCACTACAAGTAGCTTTACATTTTACTTAAGAGAGATAATAGTATAACCAAATACAAACTTCAATTTTTTCTCTTCTTGAGAATGTATCTATATTAATATTTTATGCATTCTTTTTTTTTCTATATTAGAGTTTTTGAATTTTGCTTTTGAAGAATGAACCTCAATGTATATTCTTTAAATACAAATGCATTTATATGTCCATATAAACCAGGTCCTGTGCAATCTGATGGAGAGACATCGGTAAAAGACATTGACATGTTCCTTCATGAATAGGCAGTTTGATGGGGGAAATAGACAAGTACCAGGCATTTAATGTCAATCCAGTGTGAAAATTACTCCAACAGGGAGTATGGCATGTTATGGAAGGACAAATTAGAGACATCCACACCATATTTGGTGAATTAACAGAGGTTTCTTAGGGAATGGTTGATCTCAGAAGAATAAGGAGGGATTGGCTAGGCAGAGATAATGTAGGTAAGAGTAAGTTAGGCATTAACAACTCAGGCAACAACAGATGTTGGTGAGGATGTGGAGAAAGAGGATCTCTTTTGCATTGTTGGTGGCAATGCAAGCTGGTGCAGCCACTTTGGAAAACAGTATGGAGTTTCTTCAAAAAACTAAAAATAGAACTACCCTACCACCCAGCAATTGCACCACTAGGCATTTATCCAAGGGATACAGGTGTGCTGTTTCGAAGAGACACATGTACCTCCATGTTTATAGCAGCACTATCAACAATAGCCAAGGTATGGAAAGAGCCCAAATGTCCATCAATGGATGAATGAATAAAGAAGATGTTGTATATATACATACATATATATATATATATATATATATATGTATACACACACACAATGGAGTATTACTCGGCAATCAAAAAGAATGAAATCTTGCCATTTGCAACTACGTGGATGGAATTGGAGGATATTACGCTAAGTGAAATTAGTCAGAGAAAGAAAAAAATCATATGACTTCACTCATAGGAGGACTTTAAGATACAAAACAGATGAACACAAGGGAAGGGAAGCAAAAATAATATAAAAACAGGGAGGGAGACAAAACATAAGAGACTCTTAAATATGGAGAACAAACAGAGGTTACTGAAGGGGTTGTGGGAGGGGGGATGGGCTAAATGGGTAAGGGGCACTAAGGAATCTACTCCTGAAATCATTGTTGCACTATATGCTAACTAATTTGGATATAAATTAAAAAAATTTTTTTCAATTTTAAAAAAAGAGAGTTAGTTAGGAATTCCTAGGGAAGTGAAGAACATATGTAAAGGTCTGAATATAATTATTGTGATTGTCTTTGTATATATTTAATTCAACAGCATGAGAGACTTATAGAACTAATTGAACTTCAGTATAACTGGAGCATGGAATACAATGGAGGAACAGTAAAGGAAGAGAAACAGAAGTAAACAGGGGTAGACAGTTGAGTGTTTCCCAAGCTATGTTTTCGAATTGTAGCTTTTTACTTCAAAACTTGGTTTCAAAATTATGATTTTCACTGTGCATTTGGCAAATATTTTTCAAGCGCCTACTATGTGCTAGATTCCACTGTGTGTTAGACATTGAAGTTGCAACTACTCTGTGGCCGACTTCCAAGATTCAGATGTGAACAATGGAGTTAAAACTCATGGTTTTTGTGGAACTTATATTTAAAAGAAAGCACACACCCAAGAAAGAAGTAAATTCTCTAGTTTGATAAAAGCATGGAAAAAAGAAAAAGTAGAATGGAAGCAGGAGATTGGGAGAGCATTTTAAATGCAGTGATGTGAGTAGGCTTCATTGAATATCTCTTCTTTGTCTCTCTGCACTCCCTAACTTAGTTGAGAGCATCACTGTCCACCTGGAAACTCAAGCGAAAAGTCATAGGCTGCTGAGGCACCTGAGTGGCCCAGTGGGTTGAGTGTCCAACTTCGGCTCACGTCATGAATTCGCGGTTCGCAGGTTCAAGCCTCGCATTGGGCTCTGTGCTGACAGCTCAGAGCCTGGAGCCCACTTCAGATTCTGTGTCTCCCTTTCTCTCTCTGTACCTCTCCCCCCTCTGTCTCTCAAAAATAAATAAACATGAAACCATTTTTTTTTTAAGTCATAGGCTGCTAAAGCCTTGGAACACTTCTTTCCTTTTGTATTCTCACTGCTACTGCCTTAAACCACAGCATGTATATCTCTCATTCAGATTATTCAACAAACTCCTACAGCCTCTTTGTCCCCATTCTTTCTCCATTATAAATTTTTTTTCACCCTTGATTAGAGCTTTCATTATAAATGACAACTACAGATATGCTACTGCTTTGTTCAAAAACCTTTGCCACCTTTGCATTGTCTGCATACAAGGATCCTGACACTAAGTATGGCATTCAACATCCTCCTCCCCCTGCTATTCTGCTGTCTGGCTAGCTAATGGAGCCTCATTTTCTAAAATTTTTCTCATGTATGTAGCCTGTGATTTAAACCCACCAGACTAATAAAGCTTTGATCAAAGGATGAGTTTTCCTTCTCATGGATGGAGTTCTATAATGTTCTATCAGATTCTGAGTTCTATGACTGTCCCTCTCCTTACCCTATTTTCCGCTGTCAAAATCTCATGCGTCTCTAAGGCCAGCTTAAATCTCCTTTGTTGGTGAAGGGTTTCCTGCTTCCTCCCAAGCATTCCAGATGCCATTTTCTGTTCCCCCATGGGATTTTGCTTAATCCTTTTTATGGCATCCAGGTTTGTACTTTCACTCTTAACAATTCTGTCTGTAATCATGACAGACAAAAGATACTGCAGAATTCGACTATAAGCATCCTCAGGACAAGGGCCTTCCCATTTCTCTTTGCCCCCATACTACCCTGCTTTATACCTGGCTTAATGCTTTCTGCAAAGTGGAGGCTCAGAAAGTGTTAATTTATATACACTTTCTTAAACTCTAGTTTAGGAAAAAAAGAGGATTTTTTCTGGAGGTCAATGTATTAGCAATCTCATTCATAGAATTAACATGATGGATAAGAGCATTTTTAACAAGCATCTTTTAATAATTGTAAATGCCAGATTTCATCAGAAGCCTAGAGCAAGTATTATCACTGTGAGACAAACTAAATGCTACATGTGTCAATATTTACACAGGCAGATTACAACAGTGTGGTCTCATCAGTTCAGCTATTGTGTCTTGTGAGCTTAACTAAATTTCAAACTCCATGAGGAACTGCATTTTCCCCTGAAGTTATTAAAGGGTAGATTTCTTTTAATTAAACTCATTTGCATGACTAAATTAGATTTAATTACTCTCATTCATTTCACTAATACCTTTCTTTGATTGGAGAAGGAGAACTTTTATAATTGATTAAAATAGGATGCTCTGGCCTTCTCTGTTGATCCTGGAAAATAGTTCTCATTTATGCTTATAAATGACCAGGAGAGCAAAATTTTCTTCAATCCAGTTCTACCACAAACAGTCTCCATGAACCTGGGATGGGAACACAATCACTCTGCTCCTCAGTTTCTCCATCAGATAAGCACTGTAGTACCAATGGCAATGAGAGCTGTTCTGGCCTTCCATGCAAACATAAATGATGCTTTCGACGTAAAGGTGCTTGAAACATTCATGTTAATTTTTTTTTTTCAACGTTTATTTATTTTTGGGACAGAGAGAGACAGAGCATGAACGGGGGAGGGGCAGAGAGAGAGGGAGACACAGAATCGGAAACAGGCTCCAGGCTCTGAGCCATCAGCCCAGAGCCCGACGCGGGGCTCGAACTCACGGACCGCGAGATCGTGACCTGGCTGAAGTCAGACGCTCAACCGACTGCGCCACCCAGGCGCCCCTTTTCATGTTAATTCTAAACTATAAATTTTATTGAAATTATGAAGTCCGGAAATTCAAGTTTTTCCTTTCAATTTGGCCTAAAAATGAAATTCTTCCTTACCTTTTGGGTAGTAGCCATTGTTTCCTCAATGTCAGATTATCAAAATTTCCTATCACGTGTATTCTTTTACTCATGTATGCATGCATTCATTCAACACAAACTTGTTTTCACACAATGTTCCAGACATTATGATTATCTTTGGATGGTATTCAACAAACCCTCAAGAAGTCCAATAACTCTAATATAACATATTTCTCCCTCAGGAGTTCAGTCACAAGAGAGACAATATGTAAACAAATATATCCTAATAAGCCCAATAATAGAATCATATACAAGGTTCATGGTTGCAAGGAGGAAATGTTCAACTTGGCTTGAGCGTACCTGAAATAGAACTTGTGAAATAAGTTAAAAAATGGGTGAGGAAGGTTTTTCTAGGACAAAGGAATTCTGTGTTCAAAGATACTCAAACAAGAATAGAATGACACATTTGGAAAACTCTAGCTTATTCTGACTTAAGTTATTTTGGCTTTGAATGTGGAGTGAAATAGAACAAGTTTGGAGAAGAACTCATCCTATGGATGAGTTGGCTTAAAGCATATGAGTGAAATGACTGTAGTTACGTATTAGAAAGATAATGAGGTAGCAATATGGAAAATCGATTAGAGGAAGGTAAGTCCAATTAGTAGACTTTTTAGACCCCAAATAATGTAGAAGCGATACATTTGAAGAAAACAAATATAACATGTATTTCATGGTTATTTCTAAGACAGAATTGATAGGCAGAAGTTTAAGATCTTTTTTTGTTTCTGCTTTGGATGATGTTTTAGGTAGTGGTGGCATTACTGAAAACACAGAAAAAAAAACACATTTGGGAGTTGGAGTAGAAGGAATCTTGACTAAAGTTTTAAATTGGGCATGTAAATATATCTATATTCAAAAAGATCAATATATTGGTCTGTATCTTAGAATGAGGATATAGAAAGTTATAGATTTGTGAGTTGTAATAGAGGTGTTTATGTCTTTTGTTTTTGTTTTTGTTTAAAGTCAGTTCTTTACTTCCTTTTGCGACCATATCCCTATCATAGGTTACTGATTCTGGCTGACTTTCCCTTGTCTCCCCTTTCAGGGTTGAAAATACATGGCCCAAATCAAGTCAATCAGGAAACAAAACTATGTATTGGCAAGGATACTGGGAGAGAGCAGGTCACGTTCTTCTCAGTGGGATCATTAACTAAGAACAAGTAGGCCAGAGTAATTAATGGCCATTTTGGTCTCCATACAGGTAAGTCTGCAAATGAAGCCAATACAGAAGGAAAAGGCTAACAAATTAAGAAGGCCAGAGGTCTGCTGATATTTCTGAACCATGGGACCAAGCCAAACATTTAGTTAATCTTCTCCTGAATGTTTTAGCCATGTGAACCAATAATTTTGGGTGTTATGTCCTATGCTTTTTTATATTATATTTCTGTGATTTGTATCTCAAAAAGTCTTAACTAATTCAAGGGTTTTTACCAAGTGAGTTGTAACTCACATTGTGAGAAATAGCACCATAGCTCAGATCAGAGCATAGTAACTGAGAAGTGAAAAAGACCAAGGTAGCATCATCAGGAGGAACATGAAAATTAAAAGGTAGGTAGAAGAAAAGATTATCATAAAGAAACCTGGGAAAGATCAATTAAGAGGCCAAGAGGAGAGTAGTATGACAGAAGCCAAGGAAGTAAAAGGAGTATCAAGAATAATGGAATGGAGAGAGGTGAGGTCACATTAAATAGTCTGTCTGATACAGCAATCTGAAGGTCTTAGATGATTTTAGTATGAATCGTTTCAGGAGAGCAGTGGCCTTAAGATAGATTGAATAGGTGTGAGAAAGTAAAGTCAGTGAGCTGGATTTATCTTTCAAGAAGATAATCTGTAAAAGGAAGTGGGAAATTGGACTACCTATATAGGAATACAGGCTAGAAATAGGGTTTCTTTTTAAGTTGGGAGAGATGGCACCTGTATATATGTCAGGAGAAAGTATCATTTTCTCCTGTCCTTTATTGTTTAAATATGGTACTTTTACGTGGCAGGAGACTTGCAGAGATTGAACCAGCATAAAATGTCCGGTAGATAAGAACAGTTGATAACTATGAATTAGAGGTCTGTTGGTCTCTTTCATTCACTTATATAAGTCCCAGAGGATTTTCATATTTCACTACTTTATTTTTCTTTCATACTAAAAAGTAGAATTGCTGTGTCCCACCAAAACATGCATAGTAATACATGGCAAGACATATGTCCTACATAACACAAGTAAGAGCTAATGGCTGGCTCATTCACATATTTTTAAAGCAATATACTTTATTTGGAAAACTATGCTTTATTTATTACTGAACAGAACTATATTTCCAAAAGAAAAGTGTCATGATCCATTCTAAGATATCTATGTTAGCTAGAGTTGACATCATTTTATTTACTTCAATAAACTAAGCTCCAAGCCTTGCATTAGTTGGTGACAGTTTTACTGCTTAGATGTCATTTTTTTTAACCCTTTTATTTAAATATGCAAGGAACATCTATTGAGGCACTTAGGACATGAATTTACTTGCTAGTTTCATCTTTTTTTCAAGATAATAACCACAAATATGAAAAAGAAACATCTTAAAGGAAAGACAACATTGCTTCTTAAGTAAGGCATTAAGTTTTTATTAATCACATTATTTATTAAAAAGGAGAAAACTAGAGTACCTGGGTGGCTCAGTTTGTTAAGTGTCCGACTCGATTTCCGCTCAGGTCATGATCTCATGGTTCATGGGTTTGAGCCCCACATCAGACTCTGTGCTGACAGTGCAGAACCTGCTTGGGATTCTCTCCGTTCTCTCTCCCTGCCCTTCCCCCCGATGGTGCTCTCTCTCTCTCTCTCTAAATAAATAAATTAATTAACTAGAAAAAAAAAGGAGAAAACCTAAAATCTTGCATGAAATAATAGTGTTCTGATAGTCTTTTCTGAATCTTCTAGCCTGTAAACAAAATCTAGGGTAGGATAAGCTAAAATAACTCATAATAATAGATGAATTTTAGGAGATCCAAAAGTCTGCCTGCACTCGGACACCTGATTAAGAGGCACTTGGAGGTGAGCACCTTCTCTTTCAGCATGCATTTGTGTATTTGGCTTGGGTGTCTACAGTCATAAAAGAGAATGTGTCATGAAAAGAAATGGAAACAAACAAATCACAATACCAAAAGGAAGAAAAAAATCCCCAAACCACACTTTCACAGTCCTCTATTTATACTAGCACATTCTGGGAAAATCACTCAAAAACCTGTTACTAATCATTTAAACCTTAGGCTGTCGACATTTTTCTGCTTCGCTAGCCAAATAGTCATGTGCAGCAGCCAGAGGGTTAAAGAGCCAGATTTCCTGTCCCATACTGTAGCTTTGTGTGAGCAATATGGAGGACCTCATCATCGCTGCAGAGGCTCCTGTTGAACATGAAGGGGTCTATCCAGGCAAAAATATGTGCAGCCTTCTGGGCCAGATTTGCTCCGGAAGGCCTTCTAAGTTGGCTGTGCAGTGGACTAGGCGGTCCAGACCTGCTGTTTCAGAAAGGCCAAGAGTCTCCCTCTGTGAGTCAAGTTCTCCAGCCAGCAGACCATGCAAAGCCTGCTTCGCCTGGGTCCAGACAGCCTCCAGAGAGATGAGAAAGTCTTTGTGTTGCTTTAGGAAATACAATACTAAATCTAATATAAATTAGACTACTTGGATTTGGGTACACCAAAACCAGAATTTTCAATTTTCAATTTTCACGTAGATATTTAAAAAAAAAAATGAAACAGAACACAGAACTGAATGGTTTCTAGGATTTAGATTATAGAGGACAATAGGATTTTCTATTTCTTGATTTAAAAAATATATATAGTCAGTCAACTATGCAACAAATTATGTTTCCAGTGTTCCAGGCATAGTATTTTAATTATATCATTTTAATGGAAGATTTTTGATATGCTGATTATATGTACTCTATTCAATTTCTTTAGTAAACATGAGGAAGTTTCCATGTGAAGGGAATGAGAAAATAATCCTCTTAAGATCCTGGTCACACATCATCATTGCACTTTATGACCTAGAGTACAGAATTCTTGATTTTAATTTTCTCCATCTCTGCTCCTGTGACTCAGTCTCATCCATGGTTGATTAACAAAACGAGGACAAAAATGCTGAAGGTTGGCAAAATTTTGTGGATGATTATTAGTATTTTTTACTTCATAAAAAAAATCAAACTTCCAATTCAACTTGACAAGAAATCTGCCCACACTATCTCTTTCTATGAGGTTCCCCAGCGAGAGTCAAGCATTTGAAAATCTGGTCTCTGATAGAATAAAAGGTGACAGAAACCTACAAACAAGCAAGAGAAAGCTCAAGATTTCACATAGCCTGCACCTGGAGACAGTTCTTATCAATACCTATTGTGGTTCAGTCATCGTGACCAGAAATTTGAAGGAAGATTTACAGGTAAAAACGTAACCAGCAATTTGTCTTTGACATCTGAACGTCGTATCATGCTTGTACAGAAATCTGACTGAACTACATCCATATGTGTTCCTGAGTCTTGCTGTCATAGTCAAAGCTCAATGATCTAGTGGAGATGAAGTTTGACCCAGGATTAACGTAAGCCATTGTAGGTCCTTGGAGTCAGACTCAAACCCTTAGTTTCTGTCATGCCCTTAGTTATCAAATGTGTTTCCTGTGAAGAAAGGAGTAGTGTTTAAAATGTTTGATAATCTGACAAGGCCATAAGGCTTAATGGAATCGATGATTACACACAGATGGACGATTAACTCTCGAGGTTTAACGTTAAAAAAAAAGTAACTATGCTGGATTGCTACTTAATGGAATTGCACTGCCCATATGGAAAAGAACTATACCCTAAATATACCCAGAATGATGGAACAGGTGGCAGAATCTGGGCAAGACTGCTTGGAATGCACAAAAGCATTCTGAACTTGTAACTGCCAGAAAAGATTTCTGGAGGAAAAAAAAAAAAAAAAAGAAGGGAATCTTAGAAATTGTGTTAACTTTTCTACATTTTGGAAATATGAATTGCAAAAATGATTAGAAGACTGAACCCCAAAGCATATTTTTTTTCCAGCAGGTGCTTTTGTCAAACTACCTTTCAGAAACCTGTAAACTCTGTTTGTGACCGAGGTACAGTTTGATGTATGGGTTATTCTTTAGCTCCGACATGAACTCAGTGAGGGCAGAAATCATATCTGCCTTGATAACAGCTATATCCTCCTGAAGTGTAATCGGGAGAATGAGATCGAAATCATTAGCTAAAGTGAGGATTGGGTGTTACTTCTGCATTTTTGTATTCTTCGATAATGACTTGCGTCCCCACTTCCACGGATGAACAAGAGCTGCATATGTGAAAATGGTGGCGGTGAACACTAGTGAGCATCTGCACATAAGTAAGCAAACGATAAGGTAGTATAATTCCAATTAAGAAGCTCTGATAAAAGGTAATTTATTTGTGACTTTTTGCTCCAGCTCAGCAGGGGTTTTATTTTAAATATTAATAGCGTTTCAAATAGCAGAAGACTCTGTCTTCTGGACATGGAAGGATGTGGGGACAGAATTTGGAAGGCCTTAGCAGTAATAAATTTAATAGGTAAGCATCACTGGGCATTTACTATGTGCCAAGAGTGAATTGCTTTATTTATATCATTTTATTTAACATTTAATGTGAGTTATTTCCCCTTTCAAAGATGACAAATCCGACTGAAGGGCATTGAGTAAGCTTCTCAACTTCACAGAACTTATAGTTGATAAAGTTGGGACTAAAAAAGCCATTGGTCTTGTCAGGGTTCTTTCACACATAACCATTTTGGTCCATGTTTATTGACCATGATCTCTCCCTGCTCTATGTCTCACTTCTCTAGTTTTGTACATGCCTGAGCATTGTTGGACTTCTCTTTGTGCCTGATGCCTTCCAGAAGCCATACAGATCCGTACTGTTTGCCAGGGCTCTATTAGGACCTTTAGAAAAGTATGTTAAGTATGGAAGAGACCATGGAACACTACCAACCACAAAGCAGTTAATTAAAAAACTAATACTAAATGATGCGATGGGCGTGAAGAAGCTCCACAGCATTATTTCTCCCTCATAGAGTTCTAATTTTTCTTTTCTTTTTGAAATAGTTCAATATTAAATTCTTTCCCCAAATGTTTTTCATGCCTCCGCTTTGTTGACACCTTGAGCACACATTTGTTATGCCCACTGGGAAATTCAGTAAAAGTTTACCCTTGGGTTCATGGAACGATTCTGAAAAATTATGAGAGAACTATCTTAGTTAAATCAATAATTGCATTTTATTATGAAATGTCAACGATTAATACTTTCAGATCCCTGTTATGAATCTACCATAAAAATGGGACACTTAACTGTCTACACTTAAAATAATCTTCATACAATCCCCCAGACTAATTGCTTACTGCCTGTATAGACACAACTTCATCTGGAAGTGCTCTTGTGTAAGCATTCTCTTTAGCTTTTCATATACAGGATGTTTGTGAATTTGGCATACATATGTTGTCAAAATAATTTCTTCAGACTCTGTTCCCTACCCAGAGAAATTTTATCACCAATGGCAAACAAGGTAATATGGTGGACAGACTTCTAGCCCAGTGAGGAGAACTCCTTTTGGTTTTTAAACTTTATTTTCTGCTAATTAGCTGAAAACATTGTTTTTTGATATATATGGGGCTCAGTTTCTCACTTAAGGTGTTTATACTAATTACATAATAAGAATTCTAAACAAATTATGTAAAGAGCCTAGATGTCCTTCAACTGATGAACGGATAAGGAAGATGTGGTTTATGTATACAATGGAATACTACTTGGCAATGAGAAAGAATGAAATCCTGCCATTTGCCGCAACGTAGATGGAACCGGAGGGTATTATGCTAAGCGAAATAAGTCAGTCAGAGAAGGACAGATATCATATGTTTTCACTCATATGTGGATCTTGAGAAACTTAACAGAAGACCATGGAGGAAGGGAAGGGGAAAAAAAATAGTTACAAACAAGAAGGAGGGAGGCAAACCATAGAGGCTCTTAAATACAGAGAACAAACTGAGGGTTGATGGGGGGTGGGAGGGAGGGGAGGGTGGGTGATGGGCATTGAGGAGGGCACTTGGGATGAGCACTGGGTGTTGCATGGAAGTCAATTTGACAATAAATTATATTTTAAAAAAGAATTCTAAACAAATTAAAAAATTAAATATGTTTAATTGTTTTAAAAAGTAAGTAATTGTTTTAAAAAGTAAGTAATTGTTTTAAAAAGTAAGACAAGTACATGTGAACTTGAAGACCTGGAGTTATGTGCTTTCCTTCCACAGTATCCTGTACAGAGAGGTGCTCAACTGGCCCCTCTTACGTGATCAATGAGGACAATTCTAGCCCAAACAGAATGAAAAATCCTTGAAAGCTGAGGGTATTTTAGAGTGGGGCCTCAAAGAATGTCAGCTTTGATAACAAAGGCTTCAAAATATAATTAAGTAGTTGTAGAGGACAAGGAAATACAAATAATTTAGGTAGAAAATATATATACAACTTTTTTCTGGTTGCACTATTAGCATGGTAGCTTTTGTTATTGTGGACATCAAAGGAATCCAGACTATTCTTTACTGATATGACCATCAGACATTCTGTGCCTACATAGAATTCTTAAAATAATTGAATATCAATTATAGTCTTTTCTTAAATTACTTTGGTTCCAGTTCTATGTGAAATACTTCTTCCATTCCCCAACAGATAATCTATTGCTCTGATGATGCGGAGTGAGGGATATATGGTGAAGGAGACTAGTGTTGAATCATGAATCTTTATCCTTTTAGCAATTGATAATTATACTTTTAATAAGATGTCTGGAATCACTGATGTCCTTAAAACATTTAATATTTCATCAAATTGGACACACATTATAAAATATCCTATTAGTGACTTTTAAATGGCAAATTCACTTTATTTATTCATTTTTGATATAGTATATTTTTGCCTGACTCTCAGTCTGGTGACTGCAGTGGAATCTCAAAAACTGATCCCAACAAGGAGTGACTGCTCCAAGGGTGGACATTAAGTAGGATCACTATCATTTCATACTGTTTAATGCAAAGTTAACTCCTAAGGAAAAATCTTAAGGCAGCCTGTGAGGTAAAAGTCATTTCAGGACTCATGTCAAGGGTAAATGGGTTGGTAGAGATGTTACAGTTGCCTAGATAGGGACAAAGGAAATAATGTATATTCCTTTGGAAACTGATAGCAGGATCTCTATTTGAAGGCCCAGTCTTCCTCCCAGGAACTCCAACATGTTTTGTTATGTAGATCATGTTTGTTGTTTCTATAAAACTATGTTTCTATGGCCCTGGTTACTTACTTCTTGGTCAGTCCAACTATGTGTTACGCTTGTTCCTCCAAAGACCAGATACAGAGAAAGTGTGGGGATGTTGTCTATTAGATGGACTTTAAAACCAGGAAAGCAGGAGGGGTTGTTGCCTGGTTTTGTATCATCAAACAAGATAGGAAGTAGGCTCTGGAGAACATATATAAAATTAACCAAGGAACAAAGAGTCAGGCAGAATGAACATTAAGTCCAGGTTCCCTAACATCTGTAGAATATCTTCACAATATCAGACATAGCTTTCTTATCAGAGCAGAGGGAAGAGAATTTGTACCATCCTGGCCACTCAGAACTCAACACGGCAATTTAGGAATATGTGCTATGGAGAAGATGCAGGTGGAGAAAAAGTCAAGAACTTGAACGTGTTAACTCTTAATGCTTTTGAACCAATTTTCATGGGAGTTTGCACCCATATCCTTCAAAACCTAACAATGAAGTGAATACAGACAAGAATATGGACATAGGTAATTCCTATGCAGAACAAGACTTTCCTCACAGTGTAATTGCTTCAAACCACATGCCACAAATGAAGCTTAGTCTTGATTACCTTTTCCTGATATGACATCAAAGGTAGAGCAAAACAGAACAGTCATGAATAAGTTGGCAATAACTGAAATTGTCAGTACTTGTTTTCACTTGCTTCTCCATATAAATGTGGCCTTACACTGGGTAATTTCTTGCCTTCTCCCCTTCCCAAACTCTACTGTTCTCCCTGTACTTCAACTGCACCACTCCAACTATGCGTTATTTATCTCTTCATGCTTTGGATGTAAATCTCCTGAAAGTAATTTCTGAAATTCATGTTTATATATGTATGTTATCCCTATATGTATCTAACCCCATTGTGTTACACACATATGCACATGCATGTGATACAGAAAAAAAGAGAAAAAAGAATATCTTTAATCATGATAAGCAACCTTCCAAAAACCAAACTGTGAATATCAGCCCCAGGGAACCTAGCATAAGAGAGCACTTCCAATTTCAGTTCCCTTTGAATATCGATAATCTGTGGCTAAAGACTAACACTCCTTTCTAATCAGTAATCGTCAAGACAGTTTTTGTTCATGTCTGCTTAGTCCTTTTCCTATAGATGATTTCATAATTGTTTTAGATTGCATGAAATTCAGAGTCTAGGAAACCTCCTTTAATAGGACTTCTCTTCATCTAATAATACCTATAAAATTCCATCATGTTTTAATTTCAAAATCTGGATTTTCCTCATCATGTGGTTCTAGTGGATCTGGTGTTTCACAACTATCTGCCTGATTCATATGTGCAATAACATTTATTTTAATCTGAGTGATTTTTCTAAAACCATGGCGGCATCTGGAGTGCACTGATATAGACCACAAAGGGCTGTGAGTCCTATCACCTTTCTAGGGGCCTCTCGTGAGCATGTTAAAGGTTTTACACATTAATAAAATTCATTATTTTAGGGGCACCTGGGTGGCTCAGTTGGTTGAGTGTCTGACTCTTGATTTTGGCTCAGGTCATGATCTCACAGTTCATGAGCTCAATCCCTCCATCAGCACAGATGCTGACAGTATGGAGCCTGCTTGGGATTCTCTCCCTCCCTCTCTCTCTCTCTGTCCCTCCTGCACTCATTCCCTCCCTCCCTCCCTCTCTCTCTCTGTCTCTCTCTTTTTCTCTCTCTCTCAAAATAAATAAACTTTTTTTTAAAAAAAATAATATTCAGTATTTTTTTTTACTCATCCATTGTCAGAATTCTTTATTAGTCTGACAGTTTCTGGGAATACGTTAACATAAAATTCAGCATAAAAAAACCCTGGTACACATTTTCCTTGTGCCTCTAGTGCCCATTATCACAGGTCTTGTTGGTATCCTAAACCCAGCTGTCACATAAAAAGTATGCTATTACAAGAGAAATACTATGCCGTATTAGGTCAACATAATGTTGCTTGTATGTTGCTATATATTTGTCTTTGAAAACAGAACAGGATTGTCATTCTGTGGCCCATGATATGCCCAAGGGCAAGAAAGAATAAAGTTTTTACAGATACCTTCAAAATCTTAATCCAAGCTTAAATGTACTACTTGAGACTGGTTCATTTTATTTTTTGACTGGGGTTCATTTTGTCATTGGGCGGGGGTTGGGGGGCTTCTTTTTCCTAGACCATTTATTTGGAGGTGTTTTTTTGTAATTATTTTTCCGTTGCCAGTTATTGATGATTAAACTGTAGCCCTCAGCTTGTGATTGCAATACCAGATGTCTCCTGGTTGGAGTGAGATCACAAGATTTCTTTTGAACGAATGTAAGGGAAATACAGAACTCTAACAGAGCGAAAGTTATGTGTCTCCTAGACAGTTGAAGAAGTCTACATAGGATGCAACCTAAATTTGAGCTAAATCTTGTGTATTACTTTAAACCATTCAATGATTCATTAAAAATCAAGCAAACAGATATGGATCATTGACAATTTCATCCATATAGTTTTCTCCAGAAACTTTAATTCACTCATGTTAGCAAATAACACTGGGTGAAGCACTGCTCTTTAATATTCCTTTAATAATTGCTACTGCACAAGTATTTATTTATTAGGAAAACTAAAACTGCCACTTTAAATCTTATTTATTCTGCATTTTCGCATAGCTCACCTTCTGATGTGAAACTATATTTAGGTCTCTCTAAGCTCAGTGCTCCTCAATGTTTACTTATTTACTCATTTAATATTTACCGAGAATGTTTTTGTGACATAAAATGTTCTGGAACATGGCATCTAACTTGTATATTAAGTATGCTATATAAAGAAACAGATATAAATATATATTGGGAAATTTATAAAAATAAACACAGAAATGAATTTTAAAAGTAAATATAGTGCAGTTATTGTACAGTGTGGGTATTAAGAGAATAGAGAACTCATTTTAAAATGTTTTTTATTTTAATACATTCATCTTGCTATTTAACAACTATTTATTTGTAAGCCTGGCAATAAAGTTGTCATAATTCACAAATATTATGGATCTTCAAAACAGAAATTATTCCTAGATTCTGTTCAATAGTTGAAAATATTTATTAGTTTGAATGCCAATTAATTTCCTATGTAACAGCTCCATTTTAAGAAACTCACAAAAAAAATTTCTACCAACCAAATTCTAAAGAAGATTCAATCATTGATTTTATTTTTTTTTCATTTTGTAACAATTTGTCCAGTGTTAAGCTTTTTTGTACTGTATTTCTTATTCTCTAATTCCAGATCATTTCTATTATCTCCTTCTCTAAATATGGCTCTTTTCTCTATTTTGTTTTTCTGAAAATGACTGCATTTCCTATTGGACATTCTGAAAGCCAATAATACAAGGTTTTTACTGTTAAATAAAAAGGCCCCATATTTCCAGATTTCCCTATGGAATTCCTCAGTGTTGTTGTCTGTATTGTTCCATGACAGCTCACTGATAAAACATTAAAAATAACCAATCCCAGAACATAGACCAAAGGGAAGGGAGAGCGAGGTTGACCCGCTTTTACAATTAGCGGTAAAATCTCTGTGCTAAAACTTTCTGGAGGTTGTTATTTCTTGTCCATCAGAAGTCATATTGCCTGATGCTATCTCTAATAACTCCCATCTTTATGATTGTTTAGTGAAGTTCCCACAGCCCCTTCAGAATGAATTATCTAACAAGCTTTTAACAGGTTCATTCTGAAGCCACCAAATACTTTCGCGTCCTGTCACGATTTGATCAGCCCCTCGCTCTTTAAAAATGCAGATTTTAAACCATTTGCAAGGAAGATATGCGATCCGTTTTTAGTGTGCCAGAGAGACCAACAAGGTGCTGAAAGATGAGAAAAACTGGAAGAATAGAAACTGATTTTTAAATTCAGCATAACATGGGGCACCTGGGTGGCTCAGTCGGTTGAGTGTCTGACTTGGGCTCAGGCCATGATCTCATGGTTTGTAGGTTCAAGCCTGGAGCCTGCTTCGGAGTCTGTGTCTCCCTCTCTCGGCCCCTCCCCCACTCGCACTCTGTCTCTGTCTCTCAAAAACAAACATTTAAAAGAATTTAAATTCAGCATAACATTTTCTTGAGCCACTACTAGATTCAAAGCACTGCAAAAAACACAAAGGTGAGTAAGACAGGCTCGAATCTCAAAGGTGGAGAAGACTTCCAAATGGTAACCTGGGATATATTTTTAAGACGGATGCATAAATGAAACAGTGGAGGCTTTGGGGGAAGGAAGACAGAAGGACTGATGAGGTTAGGAAAGAAAGACAGAGAAATTTTCAGGACACAGAAGATATTTGGGTTTGGGCTTTGGGGGAAGATGATGGATAGAGAATGTTTCAGGCAGCAGAAATGAAATGAGCAGTGCAAGTAGAAAAGTGCAAACACCTAATAAATATTTACTGAATGAAATGGTCCTAGTGACAGTCAAATCTTTTTATATTTTAATTTTTTTGGCAATGGGTTGGATTTCCCCATTCTAAAGTCTCCTGAACTTTTTGAGTGTTGAGTGTATTCTGTCACCTTCTTATAATTGGTTTCTGCAGTCAAAGTGGATGTTTCCATATCCATCCATCTGCTAATCAAGGATCATTTTGAAATTGAGTGTAAAGAAAAAGGAAAAAAAAAGACCATGAAGCTATTACATCTTGAAGTGCATTAAAACATAAAAACAAAAATTAAGAACACACTCCAAATGACTCATTTATTTTTCAGTATTCCTCAACTTGGTGACAATAACTGTGATAATTTCACAGTGTCATCCTGGTGGAACATAGGGTTCCCATAAGAATACATTTCTATCTCCTGCAACATCACCATTAAAATTACTTATTTGTTTCTGATTAATTAGGACCCAGTTTCTTCCTTCTTGGCATTGCATTTTTCCTCCTGTTCAGTCTATCTGGACAGGCTAGATCTGCGTGGGCGCGCACCAGTTTGTGAGCTTCTGGATCAGAACTCAGTGGCTTTGCAACAGTGATAAACCTAACTTCTGGTAACTGTGAATTTATGTTCCAAAGTGCCACAAACCACACGGTAAGATGCCACAAAAAGGAGCAGTAACTAGGTCGTGTTTTTGGCAGTCTCTATGAGGCAGTAGCTCCAATGCTGGCTTGCCAGTGACTAAATAGAGCTGAGAAACATTTTTTCCTTATCTTTCTTTAGCAAAACAAAAAAGCTCAGATTAACTGATGGGGAGTGGAGAGGGAAAAGCAAAGCTCCTTGGAAAAGGGGAGTTTAATTGTCAACTACCTAAAGTCCAATTTTGGGGGTCCCTTAAGAATAGAACTTGAGTAAGTATGTACACCTGAGACGTAGCCAAAATGTGTGTGTGTGTTTGGAGGAAGTGTTTCTGTTGGAATGGGGGGGACTTGAGAATCTTCTTTCACCTCTCCACAATCCTGTCATGTGCATGGTTGACTGTCAACAGTCTCCAGAAGGATGCCATTTCCTAGTACTTTTCATTACATCGTCTATAGATAATTAGTAATATATTTGCTGCTTTGGAAAAACAAAACACTATGCGAGACTGGGTGGTATAATATTAAACTCCAGGAGAGGCCAAGCCTTTTCTGGGAAGAAGTGACTCCCTCTTGGAAGCATGAATAGAAGTTCAGCTCAGCATGCACCAACTGCAAATGACCTTGCTGTTCAAACGTGCCCAGGGCAAAGACATACCCAACTTTCTGGTTTTAAAAATACTCTTTCCAATGAGTTCATGATTCCCAATGATTACACAATGAATATGTAAGAAGGAAAAAAGCTAAGCAAAACTGGGGAGCAGATATTTGGGAGGAAGCATTAAGGAAACTAAATGACATACGCTTTGCAAAATGCCGGAATTATTACCTTTCTGGGCATTTAGAAAAGAAATTATCTTAAAATATAGCATCTCTTTCTCTCTTCATCCTAGTAAATCCAGTCGACAGGATTTAGCACTGGGAAAAAGCCCAGAAGGTTTGAAATCCTGTAAGAAAAAAAATACATATTTTTAGAATTATGGTAACAGCTGCTAAGAAATGTATTTCTATTTTGTAGTTAGTGTAAGCTGCCTAACATAAATGTGTGGTAGAGAAAGATAACATAGATAAGGCAAGTGGAGAGAATTATAGCAAAGTGAACACTATCTTTGGTTGTTGTTGAAAGAAAAATTGAGTAGTAAAGATGGCATTTTATCAAAATAAAACTATAAATTGTGTATCTCGGAGCTAAAATTAGATAGCTAGTCTCTCTCTCTCGGTCTCCACCCACCCCCACCCCCCACTCCTAGCCTCTTTCTATTTCTTATCATCTTAAAAAATCTTTTTCTAATGGAATCTTAAGGCACATTAACATAATAGTATAGGTATTGCTAAAATTTACTTTGTAATGTCTCCAAATATGCTACCATTGTCACATTATCCCCTATCAAGTTTTCACATTAAAAAATAATTTACGGATTTTTAAATATAGTTCTGACTGATTTGATAAGTGAACTGTTTTGCAAATGACTAAATGAGTTAACTATTACTTATTTCTTTATGAAGCGATTTTTGTTTCAGGTTTATTTTTAAAGGATAGAGTAAAGTTAAGAAGAAACACATATGCATGGAAATCCTTTCACATATTAAAATGGGTATAATATTCTAGATTTTGATGTGCCTGTGATTGTATTTGTCAAGAAATAATGTCATCGTGTATTTGGGAAATGATTATCTATTATCAAATATAATATTTTTGTTATGTTTCTACACCTTGGTCTTCTTTTACTGGTGGAATTGGTGGCAGGGACCACTCATCCCAATAAATGCATACAGGCTGTTTTTCTTTGCAGACTTTTCTATTTGATCTCTATTGGGAAACAGCCTGGGGTTGGTTTCGAACTGAGATACTATGCATGTATTATGTAACCTAGGGTCTGCTATAGAAACCTAATGTATTATTTCATTAATTATACTCATAACACATTGTTGTTATGATTAATAGTTACTAATGCTCGGGAAAGTCAATGTTTTAGAAAGTTCAAGAAATCTCAAAAATGTTCTTAATAATTATTCCTTAGTCTAGAATAGTACATTTTTGTTAATCCTTAACTTTAGTTTCCTAAATTTTCTTGGAAATGCTCTGTAGTTTTCTCTACAGTTGACACACACATATAAAAATCAGCACACCATATTTCTCTCATTCATTTCCTAGAAGATGAATTCATCTCCATTATCAACCATACTTCTTTCTATTCCCTGCCCAGACAGCTCACATTCAAATGTTTATTCTCACTCTCTTTCTCTCCCACTGTCCTTCTGGGTAACTGGCTGTTTCTTTTTCTCTTTCTTAAATCTCTTCTCTTCATTGCCACGTATTCCAGAGAAGTGAGAGCATTTCTCAGAGGATCCAAAAAGGTGTTTGCAATCTGTTTAACACACAGCCTATCTCCAACTCCCACAACACAATCTATCCCAGATTTTACAACGTCATCTTTCTCACCTACTGGCAATAGGAAGAAAGTAATGTAAAATAGTGTTGTTCATATATGACCACAAAATAGCCCCTGGAACCATTTTAGAAAGAAATATTGTGCTCAATCTAGTACCCTGGGAAAAGATTATTATGGGTAATCTTTCCACTCCTTTAGAGCTGGAACCATGTCTGATTGCTCTTTATATCAGCAATGTCTATCACATGGACTAATGCAGCAGGGGATGGTCAGGTGTCTGTTGCACCACATTTCAAGTAATTGTTTTCATTTCAAGTTTGAAATATAAATTGAACATTTTCTGAGTCTAATTTTCCTAACAGTACTGTTTACTAAGCCCAAAACACTTCCTCCCTCTGTGAGTTACATTCTGCTATGGAGACCAAGAATATAAGATAGAAGATAGTCAACTGATAGTCAACAATGGTCCTTTGGTTAATAATCAAAATAATGTCTGTCATATATTGAGCACTTCTATATGTCAGGCACTGCCTTAAGTGCTTTACACATTTATCTCATTTAATCCCTAAAACAAAAATATAAGCCATTTACTATTATGATCCATTTTACAGGTAAAGAAATTTAGGCCTAAGTTTACACAGCTAACCAGAAATTAAGTGGCTTGGGAATCGATGAAATCTACATTGACAGTAGACAAGTCTAAAACTAGTTTCAGGCTTATATGACAAATTTTATTTTCACCTTTGATAGTAGCATGTGTTTATAATCTCAAAAAGGTCACTAAACTTATTTATTTAAACTTTCTGGTTAGGTACTGTTCTGACTGCCATAATTTGCACACGGAAAATATAAGCAACTTAATAGCACAAGGATCTCTGGAATATTAACAAATAATAAATAATACATTTGCATGTACAAAATACCTATTTCCAGGGATACACCTTATGAACGAGATGGAGAGAAGAGTATAGGAAAAGAATATTCATCAAGGTGAAAAACTTTGAAAATGAAGGTTGATTGGGAGATCAGACTTATCTGAAAAAAAAAAAGCAGATTCAAAAAATGGACATAATTCTTCCCCTCTCTCAATCTGAGCCCCTTGCAAAATAACTTTGCTACTTCTTCCAACAAAAGGACTCTATGTCTCTGTTCCTTAAATCTGAGCTGTACTTTTAACTTGATTTGATCAATACAATGTGGCAGAAATGATGTGTCAATTCTAAGCTTTGGTGTCAAGGGGCCATGATTCCACTCTTGCCCTTTGACCTCGGAAACTGCCTGCCAGCCTGCTGGAAGATGAGAGAGGGTAGCTCAGTAGCACTATTGCCTCACCCAACAAACAGCTAACTCCCTGAAGCAGAGCCACCTCCCTGGCCTGTAGCTTCACATGGATGCATAGGCAAACCCAGTCAAGATCAACCAGGCTCAGCCCAGATCAACACAACAGCCCATCCAACCTACAGACTTGTGGAAAATAAATTGTTATTGTTTCAAGCTTCTTAGTTTTCAAGTGGTTTGTTATGTAGTAATAGACAACTGATCTAACACATATTAAAATTGCTTAGATATTAACGGTCCTGCTCTAACGTGAAAATGTGGTTTCTATTTTCTTGGGGCTGCCATGACTTAATCTCACTCATTTTTAGCTGTTAAAACTTTCCTAAAAAGCATCAAAATAAAAAAAAAAAAGGCTTATATGACAAATTTCATCTCTGTTGTCTATAGTGGTGGCATTGCCCATAATGATTTGTCATGCAATTTTATTTTCAAAGCTCAAAATTAATTACAAACATGAAACAAATCATGTTGTTAAGACATACATTAAAAACAAATTACAATCTCAAAATGGATAATTTACAGCTTGGAAAATTAATTGATTAAACCCAAAGTGCATAAAAATAATTGGAAAAACTGAGGAGTGAACAAACCAATGACAACGTTATCCAGCTAAACGAAAAAGAATGTATAATGAACAAAACTACAGCCAAAAATATCAAGAGTTGTAATTAAACCATAAGACCCTAAGTGGAAATAGGTTGAAATCCTAATTTAGGGAGCATCACTAAATTACAGATGACAGAAGAAATCAAATCCTGTCCCTTCAGCAAAGTCAAAATAGAAACTGTAATGTTGGCATTAAAATCAGTCATACATTTTAAAAAAGACAAGATATGCAATAGATAGTAGACATTAAAGCAGCATGACAACTATATATGTAATTTATTTATTTATTTATTTTTTTTTTTTAACATTTTTTTTTTCAACGTTTATTTATTTTTGGGACAGAGACAGACAGAGCATGAACGGGCGAGGGGCAGAGAGAGAGGGAGACACAGAATCGGAAACAGGCTCCAGGCTCCGAGCCATCAGCCCAGAGCCCGACGCGGGGCTCGAACTCACGGACCGCGAGATCGTGACCTGGCTGAAGTCGGACGCTTAACCGACTGCGCCACCCAGGCGCCCCCTTTTTTTTTTTTTTTTTTTTAAATATATATGTAATTTAATAAGTGCTGTATCTGTTGTCTATTACTGACTATTCTATTCCTTTCTATGTTCTTTTAGCCTGGCTTTTGTGAACATATGCATCTATACAATTTGTTCAAGATATTGTCTGTGACCCAGACATAATTAAGACAAATAAAGCAAATAACAATATAGCATTTTTATACCAAATAGAATTTTGCATCAGGCCTTATCATTTTCAGTACTTATTTTAAGGCTGGAGATAATTTGGAATTTTATATCTGGAATAAATATCACAAGACAAATTATGGTCAAAGAGTATGTTTTGAACATGTTAAAGTTTTCAGCTGGCCAAATTTTTATCTTATTGATGCATTGTTACAAAGATTCACACAGAGAAATTGAATATAAATAAAACATTTTAAGCATCATAGTTTGTATACCAAATTATTTTTTAAATTTTTGTCTAAATTTAATTTTGCAAAATTGAAGTAGATTAGCACTAAAAATTTCTATGGACTCAATTTTTGTATTGCCAAAGAATTAAGTACTTCATTCCTTAGTCAGGGATTGGCAGCTTTTCAGAAGAATTGTGCCAGGAATTCATCTGTGAATTCTAGGTTGTCCCCAAAACAGATCTGAGACTGATTCAGGAAGCAAAAGTGATAAAATGGAGAAAGAGAGCAAGGAAGAGTAAGAGTTCATAAGAATATACTAATTAGCTTTTTGCCACTTTACCAAATAACACTCAATGTCGCTAGGGACATCATTAGGAACTTTGGAAAATATGGAGTCAAAATATTACCAAAAAAGTGGTCAAATCCTAAAGAATCCCTAGCCCCTCAATTCCTGTGGGAAAACCTGATGAACCCCAAGACAGTATCATTTGAAATAGTTATAAGAAAATAAAGAAAAGAATGAGTGGCTTACACAGCAGAACTGGGGGGTTGGGGGGGTGGTGGGGAATGACCCACACATGCAAATTAGCTATTTATTTGTGCATTTATTCATTCATTTTTTCACATTTTCTAAGTGCCGGTTATGCTAAATGACATTCATGAAAGTGTTTGGTGGTCAGTGTAAACTTATTCCTGTATAGGACTACCATACATACTTCCTTTACTCTACTGAAATGTGTGCTAAAGTGATTCCTGAATTTATTTATGCTACGATTCAGATGTTGTGGAGTGAATAACTTTTTGGCAGTGAGTTCTCATTAAGAACTCTGCTAGGAAGGCAATTCAGGAGAGAAAGGACAGTCTGATCACAAGCAGTGTTGATACAATAGGATATCCATTTGCAAAAGAAAAGAAAAAAATCTTCAAACTGTGTCTCATATAACACACAAAAATCAACTAAATACAAATTATAGACTTAAAGGAAAAACTGCAATGATAAAAATTTGAGAAAAAAAACTGAAATGAAAAACCTCTGTACCTTTGGGTTAGGCAAACTTTTCTCATTATGATGTAAAAAGAAAAATCTATAAAAATTAAATTGATATGCTGGATCTCATCATAACCCCAAACTTCTGCTCTTCAAAAGATAATTTTAAGAAAGTCACCTAAGTGGCTCATTTAGTTAAGCACCCAGTTCTTAGTTTCAGCTCAGGTCATGATCTCACGGTTTGTGAGTTCAAGCCCTGTGTTGGACTCCGTGCTGACAGTTCAGAGACTGCTTGGAATTCTCTCTCTCTCTTTCCCTCTCTCTGACCTTCCCCCAAATAAATAAATACACTTAAAAAAAGAAAGAAGATAATTTTAAGAGAACAAACAGACAAATAAGGACTGATTTGCAAATATTTGCAAAGCATTTATCTGATATAGGACACATACCCACAGTATATAAAGAACTCTCAAGACTCAACAATAAGAAAACAAACAACCCAATTTAAAAATAGGCAAATGATTTAACAGACACATTACTAAAGAACATAGAAGGATGGCAAATAAGAACATGAAAAGATATTCAACATGATTGATTAATCAACAGGAAAATGCAAATTAAAGCAACATAAGCCACCATTACACATCAATTGAGTGGCCAAAATTAAAAAGACTAACCAGGGGTGCCTAGATGGCTCAGTTGGTTGACTGTCCAACTTCAGCTCAGGTCATGATCTCATGGTTCGTGGGTTCAAGCCCCGCGTCAAGCTCTTTCAAAAAATTGAAAAAAAAAAAAAAAGACTAACTCATCAAGTCTTGGAGAAGATAGAGAGGAACTAGAATTTTCATTCACTGCTAATGGGAATGTAAAATGGTAAAACCACTTTGGAAAACAGTATGTTGACTTCCTAAAAAGTTAAAAATATAACTACCAAATTATCCAACCATTCTACTTCTTAATATTTTCCCAAGAGAACAGAAAGCATACATCCACAGAAAGATTTGTACATAAATGTTGATAGCAGTTGTACTTGTCAGAAACCACTCAAATAGCCATTGACAGGTGAATAGATGAACTATGGTATTTCCATACAGTGAAATGTTATTCAATAATAAAAAGGATTAAGTAATTAATATACACAACAATATGGATTAATCTCAAAAAAATATGCTGACGGAAAGACTCCAGACAAGAAAAGTGTAACCATTGTACAGCTCCATTTATATAAAACTTTAGAAAAGACAAACTAATCCATAGTCATAAAGATTTAATCAGTGGTTTCCTGGTGAGGGGGAGTAAGAAGGATGGGAAGAAAGGATTTTAAAAAAACCACCAGGAGACTTTTGAGGGTTATGGATCTTGATTGTAGTAATTATTTCACAAATGTAAGCTTTTGACAAAACTTCAAATTGTACATTTTACGTACGGGCAATTTATTATATGTGTCAACCATACCTCAATAAAACTTGCTAAAAAAAAAAAAAAAAACCTGCTCTGGTTTTTAGGTTATGGATATGAAAATTAGTGATCATACTAGTCATAAGAATATTGACTAGCCCAAGCTAGAAATCTGGATGTGAGTAAGTCTGTCTGCAGGGCAGAGAAAATGCATGTCTTGAAAAGAGGAGATTGAATCACACAGTCTAAAGAAACACCAAAGGTAGAAGATGGTGGTGGACAAGGGCTGATAAGATAGAGGCCCCAAGAAAAAAAATGACATCTAGTAGAGACACATGGGGTTTTGCCCCTGTTCTGCCATTTATGTTATCCTATGTGTTATCTTTGCTGCCTCTTGATGCACATGGCTATCAAAATGGTAAATATTGCCATTTTGAGTGAACAACTGTGGTTTTCCCAGTATACAAAAGAATATACCGGAATTATAAAAATGCCTAGATTTTCACAAAATGAATTCTTTTTTTTTTATTTTTTTTTAATTTTTTTTTCAACGTTTTTATTTATTTTTGGGACAGAGAGAGACAGAGCATGAACCGGGGAGGGGCAGAGAGAGAGGGAGACACAGAATCGGAAACAGGCTCCAGGCTCTGAGCCATCAGCCCAGAGCCCGACGCGGGGCTCGAACTCACGGACCGCGAGATCGTGACCTGGCTGAAGTCGGACGCTTAACCGACTGCGCCACCCAGGCGCCCCGAAATGAATTCTTTTTTTTGGAATTTGAAATGAGATCTGGTGAATAAATGTGTAAAATGTCCAGGGAACTTTATCCCTGAGATGATTCTAAGTACCACATTTGATAGCTATTCTGTCAGATTGGGTACATCATGTCCCAGTTTCCAAAACCAGTAAGGTAAACCTATTTAAATGATTTACTGAAACATTGTGGTCAGTGGTTGTCTCTGGAGAGAGTGCCAATTTAACATAGGACTGTAAAACTTAAAAACCAATCCATGCTTCTTCCTGACATAGAGCTTCAACACCCGTTTGTCTTTCAGCTAAAGCTCTTTCGTCCATTTAATCCTCCTTCAGACTCTTTTAGACAGAGCACTATACCATATTTTGCTGTTAAATCATGAAAAATGATAGAATCTCTATCCCTTTTCAAGAGTCATTGTCAAATTATACCCTCCAATAGGTAATATACCACTTGAGTCAGTAATTTCAACTATTTGTATGCATTTCAGGTTTGCCAATTACCCTTCCAAGCTGTAAATTGCCTATTTTGAGAGCATAATTTGATTTTTAATGTTTGTCTTAACAGCCTGATTTGTTTTGTCTTTTGATTTGTTTCACATTTTAGTAATTAATTTTAAGCTGACAGTGTCTCTCCTAAAAGGAAGGTGGGGATTGAAAGCCTTTTAGAGCTATAGCAGTTTGATGCTAATATAAATTTCTTCCTAGTGCCGTAGACCTTAAGCAAAAAATATCAGGCACTCTCTGCTTTGGAAAGGAGTCGTCATTTCTTTTCCAGGAGATATGCAAGCTTGAGTTTCAAACACATACTGCATAACCCCCAAGTTTAAACACACATGAATAAGCAAAATTGGCCATAAGAAGTATATTCAAGACAGAAGTGATATTTTTCAAACCATCAGTCTGAAAATATAGATGAAAATGTGTCTTGGGGTTATGTAAATGTATTTGGCCTCAGATGTCCTCTGATGTTTATTCTCCATCCTTAGCCTACTGGCAAAACCTGCCTGGGGGAAACAATTCTCATTCCCAGACACATCTTACAAAACTTCTCTTTGTAATTATTTGGGAAATACAAACCCTTCTGACTTAAATCTGTGGTCTTTCATGCCCTCAGGGACATTTTGAGCTGTTTTCGCCAATCCAACAAGTCTTTTCCTCTGCTACACGGTTGAGAAACAACAGAGCAGTGAAGAAAAGCAACCAAAATTAGGAAGGGTAAAAAAAACAGTTGAGAAGGAAGGGTTAAATAAGAGATACTCAAGAATAGAAGTTGGAAAGAAAATTGGATAGTAAAACTTTCCGTTGATCGTAAAACATGTGAGGCAATTTTCCCCCAAATCATTTAATAATTCCCTAATGAAATCAAATTGCCAAATGCTGAAAAAGTTGGATTTCTGCCCTAATTTTTGCATGTAGAATTTCATCCTGTTCGTAATATGGAAAATATGCATCAATCACAAAAAAGAGAGTGATAGCTGAATGTATTGGATGGAGTAGCACATTTTATATTATAA